>NC_052490.1:11299338-11377756 GCF_009730915.1 Dioscorea cayenensis subsp. rotundata
TCAAATTGTGAGAGATGGTGAGTGGTTCAGATGGGGATTTTTTTTTGCTTCCATGCTTCCTTGGATGGTTTTAGGAAGGGATGTAGGGCTATGTTATTTCTTGACAATACTCATTTGTTGGGGAGATACAATGATATTCTATTAGGAGCGACCAGGAAAGATGGTAATGAGGGGTTCTTTCACCTAGCATTTGCCATCGTGGACAATGAGACAGATGATAATTGGACATGGTTCATATTGAAATTGGGTGATGCACTTTATGGCGATGAAAAATACCATGATATTATTACATTCATTTCAGACCGGTCCAAGGGCCTTGTCAATGCTGTTGCCAAGGTGTTTCCATCTGCCCCACATGGTTATTGCTTGCGCCATCTTCAGGTTAACTTCATTAAATCAAATAGACAGTTAGGGAAGGCATTAAAAGATGAGTGCTGGAGGTTGATAGGCAAAGTCGCATATGTATGTACATCGAAAGAATTCGACTCTGTCACGAATGAATTACAACAAATGTCACCACATGCACATAGTTGGAGGCTTCACAAGTTGGATGTATCACATTGGTCCAACTACTTGTTCATAGGTCGATGATGGGGAGTGATGTACTCAAATGTTGCTGAGTCATTCAACTCCTGGATCAGGGAAGCACGTCACTTACCAATATGTAACATGGTGGATTCTATCAGGTATGCCCGCTCCCACACGATATATTCCATTTCGGGAGGTTATGGAGCAATAGCTTCCTATATTTGGTTTCCACTTTAAGAAATTATGTATTGATGTATCATTGGATACTTCATATTAATTTTGTGTTTAACGCTTTAGAATCTAGTATTTCAGACTAATATCCGGTGATTTGGTTTAATATTTACTGTTTCTGTTTACTATATGCTAGACACGGTTAGTTTCTATCATACACAGTTACAACTATTATTCCTTCATGTGATGCAGGTTCAATATGATAAATATGATGTGCGATCAATGTGAACATTGCTAGATGTGGAACACTTACCTTTGCCCCACAATCCACAAGAAGATTAAGGACGTAGTTGAGGATAGCAGGGCTTGGGTCATAGATCGTTCGGATGGGGAACATTTTGAAGTGATTGATAACCAAAGCAATTCTGTTAGTCTGCGCGACAGGGAATGTTCTTGTCGCAGGTGGCAAGTTTATGGTCTCTCGTGTAAGCATGCGTGTGTTGCAATCATGGTGACCGGTACAAATGTGCACAGCTTCATTGAAAGATACCACACTCATGTGAACTTATTTCAAGAGCCTTTTGCCATTCAGATTTTCCCTATTCCAGATCATGATAAACCAAGGGATGATAACCGCGTGCTCCAACTTTGGCCACCCATTGCCAAGAAAAGGCCAGGCAGGCTGAGACTTTGAAGGATTGAGTCACAAGCATTTGGGCTATGAGAATTATGATGCAGCCGATGCCAACAGGTGGGTCATAATAAGACTACTTGTAACAAGGTTATCGCGGACTGAATTTTGGGCTTATATGTTTTTTGCATAACTATGACTTTTGCTTGAGGTATTCACAACCAATGTATGTCAAAATATGTCCTTTGTTTTTAGTAAATGCATTTCCAATGTCATTTTGGGTCCATAGAGTTCATTACTTAAAAATCCATTAAAAAAAATATATGTAGTTTATAATATTATAACGCTATTGCCTATGCCAAAGTACAGTTTCATATCGTAAAGTGAAGTCCACAAACGTAGCCACAAACATAGTAAAGTAATTAGTTATAACAAATTATAAACAGAAACATCCGTAGTAAACACAAGTTCCCAATATCTAGTTCACTAAGAGTTATATAAACTGCAACACAAATAACTGAACAATAACTGCTAAAAGTAGAATGCATATCACTCCGTTTGTCTCATTATTCGCCCGTTGTTATTGTTCCTCCACAAATGTTTCTGTAGTTGTTGTTGTCTCAGGTGGTTTGGTTGACTTAATTGTCTCGAGTGCATTCTCATCTGCTTGTGCAAGGTTTGAGTCGCTTGTGTTGTCCTGGCCTGTTGCATCCACGATGGTGCCGGAATTGTTATCTTCCTTGAGTAGAGGTTTTCGAGGGATTCTATCAACCAAAATTCTCACTGCATACTCTAGTCACTGTTCCATAAATCGCATCATATATGTACTACAATCAAGACTGTCAGGCCTCTGTTGCAGACATTGTTTCACATATGTGAGTGGGTACGAGACGGTGTCTCCAAGACCAAGTGCCACCTGAATATATTTGTCGAATAAGGCCCATTGAAAGCGTGAACACAATGGCAATAAGTCACATATCATGAAAGGGCATGTAAAGAAGTATAAGAGTTTATGGATTTTACCATGTCCCTTGCTGCCTGATCATGCACAACACTTCTAGTTGATGAGTAGTGCAAGTATTCTTTCTTGTCTTTCTCGAGAACGAGGAGGTGGTAGTGCCTGTGCGAAACTATTGGCATAAGTACCACCTCAATTAAAGAATAGTCATGCAAAGCAGAGGCCAACATCTTGTGCAGGTTCTTGCTTGAGTGTTCCCTTTTAGAGAGAACAAGGGGCCATTGGTCTAGTCATGGTTGCCCTCTACTTAAATTGTCCTGGATTTGTCTTCAAGGAATTAAGCATTATCAAGACGAAGGTGTTGACAACGTCCTCGGGTACCATGTGTTTGTCATCTAACAAGATGTACAGATAGGCACGACTTGTGTGCCCCAATTCATAGGCCCAGACATATGTTCTGATTCAAACAAAACATTTAGCACAAAAACAAAAAATAACATAACATAGATGCACCAATATGGACAAGGAAATGCTAATTGCAAACACATACTTCCAATATTGAACGGCAAAAGAAAAGAACAATACGAATGCAGGTTCTTACATAGGAAAGTTAAATTTATAACTAATAATGCGTTATCCATACTTAAACTCCAATTTGTACACTGTTAAGTTGTTTTATAAACTATAAATAGTTCATGCATATTGAAATGAAAAAAAAGTACCAATCAATATAATGAGTTAACAAGTTTTTTAAATTGACTTACTCATCCATTCGGGTGCTAATGAAGACAGAAAGAGTCAATTGTTGTAGTTTGGTCAGCCTTTGAAATCCTGTAGGCCTTTTCTTCGGTGGTACAAAGTTCATTAGTGGTTGAGGTATGTCACTGTCGGAATCAATTTACGCAGCTGTTGCTTCTTGCTGGATGATATCGTGGTTCAATGCTTGCATGTTATCTGACCCAATGTTTGCTACATTGGGTTCCCCGATGTCAACTTTAATTTGTACTTCACCAACTTGTACAGAGTCAACCTATTTGTCAATGCCATCCATTGTTTCCTCACCTACTGCAGTCAATTACGATGGAGGTAATGCGGCTTTCTTTTTTTACTTTTACAGGTGCTACTAACTTCTTTAGTGTGGCAGGAGTTGCCGAATGAGAAGCTGTTACTGCTCTTGCAGCGAGGGTGAGAGGCCTCTCCTATTGGTTCTCATCAAACGTTTCATCAGCAACAATGTTACGCTGGCCTCGCTTTAGTGGGAGTTTTTTTACCATGCTTCTGTAGCATGGGGGATGCTTCCTTCTGGAAAGGTATGACATCATTCTTCGGGTTTGGCTTCATCATGTCCTCATCATCCTCATCCTTATGTGTCTGAGATGTTCCCTCCAAGATGCTAACCCTTGCTTGCAGTGACCTAAGCTCATCTCATAGATGAGCAAACTTATTCTCGTCTAGTCGATCATTGAGGGGAACGTCTAGACCACTATGTCCGATGCTATCTGGTATAACCTCTCTGTTGTGTCTTGTGGATGATGAAGTCTCCCTTGCTTTATCGTGGCCTTTTATATGTCTTTTTTTGATGAATTTTGAAGTTTGGGGTGGGTAGATGACTCCACCAGACTGTCTTGTAAGGCCCTATAGTCAACTTTTCCAGAACTAATAACTTCAAATTCAAACTCACCCTTTGGGACCAATGGATGGAATTGTGTCATAATAATAACCACTCAGTTATACATTTAAAGATATACATAAACTACATTGGCAGGGGATAAACATAATCTAAAATTTTTAAATACAATCAGTTATTTTTGATGTTGAATATGGCTTTCTTTTCAGGATTCAGAAAATTTATCCTTCAAAGTTCAATAGTAAACTACACTCAGTTTTTGAAATTAGAAACATCATTTTATAAACAGAAACATAAATATTTGACATTAAAGAGAATAATGTGAACATATATGTTGTTAACCTAAACGATTAACATTAGGAAGGGAATTGACATGAAAGAAAAGGAGTAAGAGGAAACCACTCACCTCTTTCCCAGTGAGTGCCTCCAGCAGGCTCCCCGAGCTGGATTGTTTCTTAAAGCTGTTCTCGCCATATCACATGATGCGTGGCAATCTTCCAAACTGTGTTTTCTTTCCTATTCCCGTAAACTCGTAAAACCAAATATTCAACGCAATGACGCATCCTTGCAAGTACCCTGCTGATGAAGATCTCCCAGAACACCTGTGTCTAACTTGTGTTGTAGTATTTGGCACATCATCAATCAGCCATTTATGTGCCGCATGGGCCCAAGCATATTGATGTAATCTGGGTAGGTCATCAACATACTGTGCTAACCATCTTGGTGCCGAGCATGACATGGTGGGGAAGAGTATGAATCCCAGGATATACACTAACAACAACTTCACGAGGCTTTCCTCTTTGTTGCCATCTTTCCTGATCACCAATGTAAATAACATCCTCACAAGGCAGTCTCTGGTTCGGTCGATCCCTTTAGGCAGGAACTCCTCAAATTTGATTCGTTCCTTCTTCCTTCTGAAGTCAATAGCCAACCTGCTACACTGTAGACCAAGCACAATTGCCATATCTTGCGGCCTGAATTGGATGTGACTTTTGCATCAGCAAATCTAACATAATGCGCTCTTGGACTACAACCTCTATTTCCAAGAAATGTGCAAATGGTATGCATCGGATTAACTCCCAATGTTTCCTTGTCATATTCTCTTTTAGCTTTTGTATGGTGTCCACGAGTGGTGTTAGGTAACACCTCCCATTCAAGAGGTTCGCAATTTGGTTAGGCATGTCGTTGATTCCTACATAATAATAATAATAATAATAATAATAATAATAATAATAATAATAATAATAAATCGGTTTACATGAGAAGGCAGCTGTGAACTTAAATAGGTGCATACCATGGTAAACAGGAAGAACAATGTCCTTGCGATTTAGAATGAAAGTGTAAACTCTAAAGCAAGAAAATAAATATGTAACACAGAACATAAACATTATGGGTGCTTCATGCTATGTTGCCATTTAGGTTTTAAAAGTAAATCTTTGCTGTCCACCATAAATTGCTCAAAGTAATGACAACTGTATTCAAACGAAGAAAACACATAACAGAATCAATAAACAACACATCAAGTGCTTTCATTGCCACAAAATTTCAAGATCTTGTCTTTGGGGGTGAACATGTAATTATTATTATTATTATTATTATTATTATTATTATTATTATTAATATTTTCATATTTTTATTATATTTCTTCATATTATTTATTTATTATTTTTCTTATTTTTTTGTTATAATTCTTCTTCTTCTTCTTCTTCTTCTTCTTATTATTATTATTATTTATAAATTATTCTTTTTTATTTATTGTTCTTCTTATTAGTTATTTATTTAATATAATTATTATTTTAATATTTTTATTATATTTCTTCTTCTTGTTCTGCTTCTTCTTATTATTATTATTCTTATGATTATTATGATTATTATTATTATTATTATTATTATTATAGTTAATTATTTTTCATATTTTTAACATATCTCTTCTTCTTCTTCTTCTTCTTCTTCTATTTCATTTTATTATTATTATTATTATTATTATTATTATTATTATTATTATTATTATTATTATTATTTCTTGTTCTTATTTTTTATTATATTTCCTTTTCTTCTTCTTTTTCTTATTTTTTTTATTAATTACTTTTCGTCTTCGTCTACTGCTTCTTCTCATGATTTATTTATTTATTTATTCTTCTTATATTTTATTATATTCTTTTTCTTTTTCTTCTACTTCTGCTTCTTATAATTATTTATTTATTTATTATTATTATTATTATTATTTTTCGTATTTTTTTGTTATATTTCTTCTTCTTCTTCATTTATTATTATTATGATTATTATTATTATAATTATTATTAATTATTAATTATTTTTCTTATTTTTTATTATATTTCTTCTTCTCTTTCTTATTATTCTTATTCTTCTTCTTCTTATTATTATTATTAGTATTTGTTATTCTTCTTAGTTATTTATTATTTTTCTTATTTTTTCTTATATTTGTTCTTCTTTTTCCTCTTATTCTACTTCTTATAATGAATTAATTAATTTATTAACATTATTATTATCATTTTTTTATTTATTATTTTTCTTATTTTTTTATATTTATTGTTCTTTTTTCTTCTACTTTTTCCTCTCTTCTTATAATTAATTAGTTAATTATCATTATTATTATCTTATTGATTTAATTATTATTTAATTATTATTTGTTTATTTTTATTCTTCTTTTCTTTTTCTTGTTCTTCTACTTCTTAATTAATTAATTAATTAGTATTATTTTTTCATATTTTTTTATTTTTTCTTCTTCTTCTTCTTCTTCATTTATTATTATTATTATTATTATTATTATTATTATTATTAAAAATATTATTATTATTAATTATAAATTATTTTTCTTATTTTTTATTATATTTGTTCTTCTCTTCTACTTCTTCTTCTTCTTCTTCTTCTTCTTCTTCTTCTTCTTCTTCTTTTTCTCATTATTATTATTAGTATTTGTTATTCTTATTAGTTATTTATTATTTTTCTTATTTTTAATTATATTTAGTCTTCTTTTCTTGTTCTTCTATTTCCTCTTCTTCTACTTCTTTTAATTAATTAATTAATTCTCATTATTATTATCATTTTATATTTATTATTTTTCTTATTTTTTATTATATTTATTGTTTTTTCTTCTACTTTTTCCTCTCATCTTATAATTAATTAATTAATTTATTATCATCTTATTTATTTATTATTTTTTTATTATTTTTTTATTATATTTATTGTTATTTTTCTTCTTCTACTTATTATTATTATTATTTTTTTATTATTATTATTATTTATTATATTTATTTTTCTTTTTCTTCTTCTACTTATTATTATTGTTATTGTTATTATTACTATTATTATTATAATTATTATTTATATTTTTTTATTATATTTATTCATGCCATTTCACAACATTCTCAACTGGCGAGGTCCGCTCATTGGGCTCGACCCGCCGAGCATCTTTGGTGTCGCGCTCGTCCATACGGGCGCGAAGCACATCGAACTCTGCAAGTAGGCGGTGAAGTAAATCACGCACATCATCATCACCGCTTGAAGCATCAGCAGCTCTGTCAGTCTTGTCGGTCGCCGACTGCGGGAGAGACCTTTTTGGGAGATTGACTTTGGGGGAATGGTCCACACCCATTTTCCGACACCTCGTCGGCTTCTCTTCTTTGGATTCTCTTCACCTTTTCTCGATGTTGGACCTGCTTTTTTATTTGTTGACCTCCTTGGAGGGGAATGCGGTCGGGCCCTCTTCTTTGAGTAACCCTTTTGGACGACCTCATATAAGTTTCCATGGGTGTTCCTCCTCTACGGCCAACAAGTGCAATTTCCTCATCATTGGCTGGGACAAGAGCATAGAACTGCAAAAGAAGCAGGAGATAAGATTTCAGCCTAACAATATATTACACATCAAACTAGTATGTTAGCCACTATTAGAGTTTATTGCACAGGAATAAAGTATATTACACAATAAAAAAGTATATTACACATTAATGCATGATATTACACATAAATATAGTATATTACACAGGAAAAGAAAAAATTACATAGAACGGGACATATCTTTAACATGAAGTTAAGGTAGTGTTTGGTTAGATGTAGTTGAAAATACAGTAGATTTTCAATTACAGTGTAGTTGTAAATTCTGGAGTTGAAAATGCAGGAGAGTCAAATCTGGTGTTTGGTTAACTGTAATTGAAAATGCTGGATTTGAAAATTTTGTGTTTGTTTGGAAGGATTTGTAAATCTGGATTTTGAAAACATGTGTTTGGTTGGATGTATTTGTATGATATAAACACCCTTGGTGAGATTACCCCCACCTTAGGTCACCATTAAATTTAATTAATTATAAATACACAAATCAAAATAATTATGCATATAATTACTTAATTTAATATAAAATTATGTTTTCATTACATATTATTGTTATTTTTAAAAATTATAAAAAAAATATATTACACTTTTTATAATTTTTTATATTGATAAAAATATAATAGTAACCATTTATTATTAAGATAAAATAATATCATGCCTTTATTTTTATTATTTATATATATTCTTTTCATTTTTTTTTATTTTTATTGTTAAATGTTTTTTATATTAAATTTTATTACATAAATATAAAAACAAAATTTAATACTTGACAAAAGTACAAATAAAAAAACAACCCGATTTTTTTACCCACAATCATCCTGCTCATCAAACTCTTAAAGAAATTTTTAGCAAAGATAGCCGATCCTAGGTCCAAACAAGAGTGCATATATACATATTAACAATTATTATCCATGCATTCCTCTCAGATAACAAAATTGAAGAGATATTAACATCCATCACCATCAGGTCCATAACATCCCTCTAAACTCATATTAAATTCATAACGAACATCCACTAGTTCAAAGAGTCCATAACATATTAAATCCATAAACATCACATTCATACCATTTGCTAATAAACTACATACATCCATGAATTTCAAAGTTAGAGATAAACATAAATAAAAATAAGATAGGTACATTGGAGAAGAAATATGATAAAGATGGTAGAATATAAAGGGCATGAGATGTCCACCACATGCGAGGCAATACACCAAGCTTGATGAATTCATGCTGAAAAAAACATAGAGGATAAAAAATAAATCATAGATAAATACGAGTGGAAAATGAACATAAGAATGATAACATTTTGTAATGAAGACTTGCTTACCATTTCTACATTTCAAAGGTCCCGACCAATGGATGCAAAGAAATCTTCCGCCCAAATCTTGCGGAAATCATCATCCATTCCAAAGAACATTCGACCTCTTGCTTCATCTCCCATCAAGTACTGGTATACCATTCCAACTTGTCTTATGGAGTAGCCATACTTTTGCAGTTTTTTACATTCTGTCGAAAGCTCTTTTGCAAAGCTCAATGATCGGCTAGATTTAACTGACTCAAATGCATCTTTGATTGTGGTGGCTAGTTCACGGATTGCATAATCTTCAGTGTTTGCCTTTACGCTTTGCTTTTTGCCTTTCTTTTTTTGTTGTGGGCTTGTTGCTCGACATGGGTCTGTAAGGGCTGCCCTCGATTTTTGGGTCCCTCGTGAGGCATTGCCCTCGTGCATTTGTCTCTCCAAAAGCCACATCATCATAATTTTTCATTATGGTGAGACTCTTCCCCGCCTATGTTGAAATCCATTTGTACACCAATAGTATTCTCAAACCGAATAGCATGACGACTCATCGGCTTGATCATTGCCACATATAGCTTCTATTAGGTCATAATCCTCGATCGGTTTGTTCAAATATAACTCATCTTGTGCATGGACCTGAATGTGAATGAATAAATCTTAAAATTAGCAATTAACATTTGAATAAGGTACAAATAAATATGCAATATAACAAGTACCTTAACCTAATCTCTATACGCTGCCTCACCCATAACAATCATTTTAAGGTTGTTATCCCAACCCATGCCACTCATTTCTTTTCAATTTTTTTAATTCTTGCCACCTTCTCCGTGATTGTCCCCGAGATGATTACCCACATTAGCCTCTCAGAATCGGTCACCCCAAATGCATCTCTCATGGCTCGAATAGCGGCATGAATTGCTTGTGGCTTAAAACCCCTTTATCAACTTTTTAGTCCTTGTTCAACTTGACTACCCATAAATCTTATAAAATAACGGCTTTTCAGTTGGTGTCCACCTCTTATGTCCCGATGTCACTATTGTGGGCTTCTTAGTCGATGAATTTTTGGCTATCCATTTCTACATTGTACCCTTCCATTCTCGTGATAAAAATTTGATATGCAACAAACTATGACAATTGTTAATTTCACATAGTATGTGAAGTAGTAAATTCATAAAAGCAAAGAAAAATATTACTCGAATTAAGCAAGTACTAAAATAATCTAGTTGTGTAATAATAGATACCAATATCAAGTTACACATCACTATTTTTATATAAATACTAGACAATGTTTAGTGCAAGTAGAGAAATAAGTATGCACTACAAAGTCATCATACAATAAGCAAAACAATAGAAGAACAAATGATTCCTTGTTGTCATAATTATATAGATATATAACTATTTGTTGGCCCACATTTCAGCCGCAATTTGGTCACGACGAGCAGCCCCATTCTTGTGCCTCTTCTCTTTGTTCCCTAATGGTGGTTTGTGATGTCTGCTGTGGTATCCAGCCTTCCTCGTAGGGAATAAAGCCATCTTGGCCACCATTGAGGATGTAATTATGTAAGATACAACATGCCAATACGAGTTCTGTTTGTGTCTTAAAAGGAAAAAAAGGCCTAGATGAGAGAACTTTAAAACGACCCTTTAAAGAACCAAATGCACGCTCAATGGAGGTACGTGCAGATGAATGCCTCAAATTAAAAAGCTCCTTAGGATTAGCAGGTGTTCGAGAGCCAAACTCCTTTAGGTGATATCTTACACCCCTATAAGGGGGTATAAAACTAGGTCTTGTGGCATATCCAGCATCAACCAAGTAATACTTCCCTAATTACAAGACATAAAATAAATTGATAAGTTTAATCATTACACTTGAATTATTCTCTAGCATTTTTATCCATAAAGCAAAGAAGTTTAATACCTTCTGGGACTTTTAACCCATTAGGTCTCTCAAGTGCATCGCGGAGTACTAGAGAATCATGTGCTCATCCTTCCCAACCAGCAAGAATGTAAGTGAAACGCAAGTCAAAATCAACAACTGCGAGAACATTTTGTGTTGGGTAAGGTTTTCTTACCTGAAATGCTGCTACTTCAGATGTTGGGACAGAAGCATGAATATGTGTCCCATCTAAGGCCCCAATACAATCCTAACATTAAATAGTTTATGTTAGATTTAATCTTATGTAATTATATGTAAGTTACATCTAATATAACAATACCTTAAAGTAAGGATATAGCTTGCTTCTCGACGCTATATATGGTTGGATTTGTGTACTTGGTGACCGCACGTATTCATGGCGCAAATCACCAATAGCATATAACACATGATTGAAGTACCTACTAACGGTCTCCCCAGACCTTAAGAAATTATGTGCAATAACATGGTTTCGTTGATTGTGTCCTATGGTGTGCAAGAACATTAATAATTGTTCCTCCACACTCATGTGTAATGTATCACGCAAAAGGCATTTTTGACGCAATATTGAGCATAGGTTGAAAAAAATAGACTTCTTCATGCGAACCATGTTGATGCTAGTAGTGTCATTTCCATCTATCAACCTAGACAAATACTTTTCCCTTATTTCTAGCCTTTCGCGTGATGGTTCTCTACAAATTCTTTTGTCTTTTTCTTTCATAGCAATAATAATATAGCATAGGCCACAACTAAAAATAGCTACTTTCCAAGAGGTACAGCTCATCATCATCCTCGAAAATGATCCATCTAATGTAAGATTGGTAAAAAAATAAATAATTTTCAGAATATAAAACAAATATAAATATCATAATGAATAATGTCAAGATATCACTATTTTTATAATTAAATTAATTACAAGCCATACTTTGGCCACTCACACCATGTATAATAAGAAGCCTTGAAATCGATTATATTTATCATAAAACTAGTTTAGAAACCATTTTATTAACATTACCAATCAAATTAGCATAATTAATCAACCATAAATTAGTACTAGTAAGCGTGACATGCATGGAACAATGTCCCATTTATGACAACTAATGCAAAGTCACAATATAAGTTTAATTTGTTTGCCAACATATTTCAAGCATTTATTCATCATTGTGTCAAATTTTATCATTAACATGTATGAACAAATTCAAATCGATGATAAAAACTTAAAATAAGTAGATCAAAAACTAAATTAATCGACATTGTAGGGAAATTAATCTTTATCATTATATAACCTTCAATACTAGGAAAGGAAAAAGTCATTAAATTTTTTTACATAGATCGTGGACCATATTAAAATAAGTTTAAATGTTTAATTACAACTTACAAGTGCGTATTTTTCAAAAATAAATAAATAAATTTCAAAAATAAATAAATCACATGTCCATACATCTTTAAATTGTCTCATTTAGGATATTTAATTTCTTTTATTTTTTTCAATAGTTTTCACAAATATTATTATTTACTCTTTACTATTAAATTATATGATGTAAATCTTATCCCTTTATCCTTTATTTATATTTCAATTCATATGATTTTTAAAACATAATTTTTAAACGTACTCGAGTGATAAGATGGTAGAAATTACAACAATTTTTACACATTTTTTTAATCATTACACTAAACCTTATCAAGAACGTGTATTAACCAGCTCATTACAAAAAAATTATTTCACCTTTTAAAAAAAGGTTTACTATGCAAATAAACACTTCAACATCTTGATCACGAAAAATAAATGAATAAATAAATAAATAAAAAAATATCAAAAAGTGTAAGCAAATCTTTATCCATGCATCAATATCACATTCCTATCAACCATGGAAGTAATAATTAAATCTAAGGCAACATAATAATAATAATAATAATAATAATAATAATAATAATAATAATAATAATAATAAACATGAATCAAATCTACACAAATCTATGCAGAGTAAAAAGATAAAAAAAGAGATAAAAAAACTTGCAAAAAAATAATAAAGACATTAAAAAAAGGGAAATATTTAAGGTTAAAATAAAAAAAGATAAGACTAACTCGATAATGTAAGAATGAGATCGATGACTTTTTTTGTTGTTTTTGCTAAGATCTTGATCCTGAAAAAAACAATAAAAAAAGATTATATTTTTGCAAGAAAATAAAAAAATAAATAAATAAACTTGTAATTAAAAAAATCCCCAAAAAAGGTAAAGAGGAACCTAGGAGTTTGTGGTAGATTTTTTGTCGCACAGAGGAAAAGATTAGCTGCAATGGAGTTCGAGAGAAAGCTCTGGAGATGTGCTATGATGGGGGAAAGTGGTGGCTTGATCCTTTGACCTCTTCATTTTGTATCACGTGACATCACGCGCGTAGACATTCTATCAAAAATCCAAAGTGTAGGAGATTGAACTACGCCCGATTTGGACGTAGTTCCAAAACTAACTAAATCCATGTCTATTGCATTTCTAACTACTTTCAAATTCTCAAATTCAACGAAACAAACACTAGATTTTCAAGTCTTTTGTAATTACAATCACATGTAGTTTTATATCCGGCCAAACAAACACACCCTAAATGTATTACATAATAAATGAGATATTACATAGTAATTACAACAACAAAATAGACAGTAAACGGGGTGTCCAGCCAACAAATTAGGAAGCTTCAACATTACACAATATTAAAAGAAAAACCTCACCCTCTTTCCAAACTGAATGATTTTTAAAAAGAGGATTGATTGATGATGCCATGATGAATGTACTCTTCCCATAACATAGAATACGGGTGTCCGACCAATGCGTTGTTTCTTCACACTTCTGTCACCTTGTAGAACCGTGATAATGAGGGCGATTACGCACCTTTTCGTATCTCGCGCTATAGCACTTCCCTTGACAACAAGCACCTGCACCTGCGGTGGCTATTTTTGGGAAGATCTTCCATGAGGCACCTGTGGATGGCATGCACCCAGCGTAGTTGGTGATAGTCTCTAGGTTGTCCGTGATACCCTAGCCACTGAAGGTGGGCGATTGAGGGATATTTAATTTTCCTCGCTATCGCCAAGCTCGGGTCCCCTAGTGTGTTTTCCTTTTTATCTCGGATCTCAAGCATCAACCGGTTTGTGGACTTCACACTATAAATGAGAAGGAAGACCCCTTCCCCTGGACACCCTCTCCTCCTCTGCTTCTTCCTCGATTAGTTTCTTCTTCATGTGTCCGTGATATTCGCCTCACCGCACCACATTTTTTTGAGATCTCATCTATCTTAGGATTTGTCATGGTCATCTTCTTCCGGAGAATCAATCACCGCAATCACGCAACAAGTTCATCTATTTTTTTCCCTGCTCAAGTCGGAAAGCCCGCTGCTATCGCCTCGACGGGTAAGCAATGACCGGCAAGCAATTAAGGTGCATTTCGACTATGGTCGTGAAAAGAAAGTTTTTCACTCATTGCTTGATTGCGGAGTATTCTCTAGAGGAGGATGACCATGACACATCCTTTTAAAACGGAGTTGATATTTAACACTTAAGAATTGTTCTTATCATTTAAAAGCTTTTCCTTATTGTGTAAACATCATTGTCTATGTTTAACTATATGGATTTTCATTTAATTTGTAATCGTTTTCATTTACAAATTTTTTCTATTTAAATATCGTTGTCTTTGCAAAACCTTGTTTAAGTGTTCGTGGTTCTACGCTGTACATGTTCAAGTCGATGAGCATGTTATGCAAATCACTGTGAGCGAGCAAAACAAAATGGGAGACCTACTTATTCACTGGACATACATACATTCAAAGGTAGAGTTACTTGTTGAGGAAAGCTCGAGATCTTCATGTTGGTCGTTGTATCGATGATCTTAACAAACATTGTAAATAAACAAATATTTTAAAAGAAATAAACTTATTTGAGTGTCAACTTTTGATATTTAAACCGAGATATTTTCTCTTAACGTTTAACTTAAATATTTTGAGAAACAAAAAAGGCATTGTAAATAAACAAAAAGTTAAATAAAAATGCTTAGTATTTAAACAAAGACAAACGGTATCTAAACAACAAAAAATGATATTTACATAGTGAGACAATGTTGTTTAAATTGAGAAACCTAGAAATTAAAACAATGACAATGATATTTAAAACAAAATCAATTATATTTAAATGAGATACAATGTTATTTACATGGTAATTCTGCTTTTACATAATTACATATTAATCTTTTTTTCACCCCAGAGGTAGACGGCGGTAGCATCGCCGCCAAGGGGGTCGAGTCGCCGCGTGGGGCGGGCATGGGGGGTTGTTCCGTAGGAGGGGATGTTGCCGCTGGAGGAAGGGGGGTCTTCGGCCGGGCGAGGTAGTGTGGGCTCCTCCCAGCACCGAGGAATTCATGCGAGGATGCCATCTCATCCCCGCCTCACGCCAAATGGGTTCGGGAGCAATGGCATTGCCCCTGCAGATGGCTCAAGAAGATTTCTTTATCCGCGATTCGCCTTTGACCAAACTTCAGAAACTAAAGTAGATAAACAACACAATGTTAGTGAAAGCATTCAATTTAAAACAATAACAAATAGTTTTTAAAACAGCTTAACTTAAATTTTTTTAAACAGCTTTATATATGTTTTTTTAAACGATATCCAAAAATATTTAAACATATAACCGATAGTGTAAACACTAAATCACATTTTTTTAAAACATAAAAAGTTGGATATTTAAACAAAGGCTCATGATTTATTACCTTCTCTTTTGACCGATCATAATATGGCTTTCTATCATCGCTTGCTTCCCGTGAACTATTTTCACCGTAGCACAACATCCCTCGGGTCTTGCCAAATCTCGTTTGATTGTGTACAAAACCCTAGACAAAAAAATGAAAAATGAAAAACAAAAACCCTATCTCGATAAATCTCCCTCGCAGACTTCAATATCATCCAATAAAAAAATAGAACTAAAAACAAAACCGAAAAAAATCTCTTTTTTTCCTGACATAATCGCTTTATAAAAACCATAAACATAGCTTTTTTTCAACGACGCCCACCCTGGCTCAATACCTCACACCGCAAACCGATGAAATCTCGAATACTTGAGCGAGAATTTTATTTGAGACAATGGTGGAAAGTGAAGAAGAACTTTGAGACAAGGATGCCCAAATTGAAAAAGAAAAAGTCAAGAGGCAGTAAAGAGAAAAAAAAGTATAACCAACGAAGTAATGATTGTCTCTAGGGATTATCCCCTATCACCACTTAAAGTGGGTCCATGTTATGAAATTCTTTTTTTGCTCCTTTGCAATGGAGGGAAAAAAATAATGGCAAATCACATCATGTCTAACCTTTATGCGTATAATTGTGCACTTTTTTTCCTTCCTCGCTTGCTTTTTTGTGAAACAAAGTTTAGAAGGCTCATTACAACTTTTTCTTCTTCTCCTCATTTGGTTTGTTCGATTTGAGTTATGTCAATTTCCCGATAAGGTGAGAATTTTTTCATTGCTCTCACTTTGATCATTCTGCAAGAGAGAGGGAGTAACACTATTTCTAAAAATGTAGGTTTATTATGGAGAGTATTTGTGGTATTGCTAGATACAACGTGGAGGGACGAGTGCTAATATTCACGGTGTTGACTTCTTGGGAATCAGTGTCGGCTGAGATATGTGAGCGATGGGGTCTTGATATTTCCTGTGTCAGGGTGAAGTTTGTCACACTTGATGGACATAAAACGGTTTGTCCAGTAGAAAACGAGGTTGACTTCTAGCGCATGTGTCACGTGTACTCCATCTTCAAATGCACTGTAGTCGAACTTGTTGTTGAGACTGATGATGTGCCATTATATCCTACTGAAAATGAGTTTTTCTTGTTGTAAGATTTTTTTCTTTTATGTTTATCGAGTTGTATAAGTTCATTATTGTTTAACTATGCCGCCTGCTTAAATATATTACATTTTCATTTTTAAACATTGTCTTCTTTCGCTTAATTTATTTTTGTCTCTATTTAATTATTAAAATTAACGCTTAACTGCTTTAATTTATCATTTAAACACTTTTATGTCTATGCTTAACATATTGATCATTGTCGCTTAAACTCGAAGTGTTGGCGTGAATTTGATTCTACGAGCCCTCCGGCCCCACCCCATGGTGATCCTCGACGTGTGGGTTGCCTTCCTTCCTCATCGATTAATCCAAGTGTTATCATTGGATATCGGACAATGTTTTTGAAGGCGTTAAACATTTCAAGGACGCACTTTTGAAATTTTTTGCAATCAAATGGAATTTTTGACTTCAAATTCATAAAGAAACGAAAAACACCGGTAATCGTGGAATGCGCTGTCGATGGTTGTTAATAGCGCCTTCATGCAAAGAAAAGAATATAATAAAAATACTTTCAGAATCAAGACAATTAACTTGTCACACACTTGCGGTGGTGGAATAGGATCGGTGTCACATTCAAAAGCGTCCAAAAAATGGGTAAGCGCACAAGTGATTCAGAAGCTCAAGAACCGGCCCTTGTACAGGGCTATGACATTCAAGAAGGATATGTTGCGGGAATATGGTGACCACATTCCATACAAGTAGGCTTGGTTGGGAAAAGAGCATGGCCGGGCGACCCTCGATGGCAGCGACATCTCCATCTATGATTTGTTGCTTTGGTACGTTGATAAGGTGGTTGAGACGAGCCCCGGTAGTATTGCGATTGTCGAAAGAGATGGTGAGTATTTTAAACGTGCATTATTTTCTTTCAGTGCGTGTATTGTGGGATTCAAGAAGGCTTGCAGGCCACTGCTATTTCTCGATGGTACACACCTCCTTGGAAAGTATCGGGGTACTCTATTGGGTGCCACAGGCAAAGATGGAAACAATGGTTTTTTCCACGCCGCCTTCAGTATTGTCGACAATAAGACCGATGGCAATTGGACTTGGTTCATTTCCAAGTTAGGTGATGCTTTATACGATGAAGTAGATTATCAAGAGATAATTACATTCATGTAGGACAGGCCTAAGGGCCCTATGAATGCTATTGCGAGAGTCTTCCCTTCTTCCCAACATGCATATTATCTTCGACATCTGGAGGCAAATTTTATGAAAGCCAATGTCAGACTCTAGAAGGTATTGAGGGAGGAGTGCTTGTCTATATACTTTCATATTGCGTGGGCATCCACGCCTAAAGAATTCGATGATACCGTGAATGAACTGCAGGCCACATCACTCGAAGCCCATCATTGGTTGATTAATAAATCGGATATGTCACATTGGTCGAATTATCTGTTCAGAGGTGAATATTGGGGTAAGATGTATTCAAATATCACAGAGTCATTCAATGCATGGATTAAAGAAGCTCGGCATTTACTGGTGACCAAAATGGTCTACTCCATAAGGTATTCGAATGTTGATTTTATTTACACTTAAGAATTGGTCTTATCTTTTAAAACATTTCATTACTGTTCAAATATCATTTTCTGTGTTTAACTATTTGTCTCATCGTTTAACTTATTTTCCTATGGTTTAAACAAATGTGTTTCCATTTAAATATCAATGTCTTTGCTTAACCTTGATAAAGATTTGTGTTCTACGTTGTACAGGTTCAAGTTGATGCGCATGTTATGCAATCGCTGTGAGCAAGCGAACAAATGGGAAACCAACTTATGCCCGGACATACATTTGAAGGTAGAGATACTTGTTAAGGATAGCTGAAATCTTTGTGTTGGTCGTTATGTCGATGATCGTTATGAAGTGATTGACCAATGCAGCAACTCTATGGATCTTGCCAATAGAACTTGCCCATGTCACAGATGGCAAGATTATGGTAACTCGTGCAAACACGCTTGCGCTACAATAATGCAGACAGACACCAACGTTCATCGATTTATTAGCGGGTACTTCACCATCGATAATTACAAACTGGCGTATAAGGAAGCTATATTCCCCATACCCGACAATAACAAGCCTACGGACGGAAATCGTGAACTGCGTTTGCGTTAGGCTGTGACAAGAAGGCAACCAGGGTGTCCTAGATGAAAGAGGATTAAGTCGCAAGTGTTTGAGGTCTGCGAGTTACATTGCAGCTGCTGCCATGTCTCTAGGCACAATCGTAGATCTTGCAATGAAACTGTCACTAACTAGGCATTGTAAATAAACTAATTTTTAAAAAGAAACAAACTTAACTGAGTGCCAATTGGTGATATTTAAATAGAGAAACTTAAATTCTTAAAAGGTAACACATATATTTAAATAGAGGCATTGTTTGTTTAAACGGAGACTACTCTTTTTTAACTTATTATCCTATGTTGTTTGTTTAAACAAAGACTAATTTATTTTAAACATAAACACTGATATTTAAACAATAAAATTGAAAGTTAAGCAAAGATAGGGGAGTATATAAGTATACAGACTTGTAAATGAACACTAGTAAATTTACATTGAAAAATTTGTCATGTTCCTCGAAAACAATGAATTGAATTTAAATTTATAATGACAAAACTGTTTTACATCGTCTAAACAAACAATATCATGTCAATTCTATTTCCCTACAGTCGAAGACTCCCCTTTGTCAGTGATGCCGGCTGTGCTCCCTTTCTTAAGTATGTGGGCAATATACTTTAATCTCAGATAAGGATGTCTGTTTGTGGTAGCTGTAGTTTTTCATTGTCGATTAATTGCTCAATAAACTGCATGACATAGATGGCACAGTCGACACTTCCTTTTTTTTGTCGTGGGGTTTCAATGTCGTGAATTAGTGGGTATTTTGTGGTCACCGTCGTGACGAACTCCATATCGATACAAGTGTCGAATAGCCTCTGCTGTAGAGGTATACAAATTGAGATTAGAATACCGATTATTTACCAAACATTATTAATCAAACTCAGTTTATCATAAAACTTACCATTTCTAACGCATCTTTATCGTACTCCTCACTTTGGCATGAAGAATAATGACTGTATTCTTGTTTGTTATTGTCAAGGACCACGAGATGGAAGTCACCATTCATGATTATCGGGAGGATGATATTGTTAACATCATGCAGCTTGTGCGCGACATCCCCGATCATAGTGAAAGTCGTGTCAGACGCGTCTTCCTGCTTTGACATAAACAACGCAAGTGGTCATGTGATGGAGGCGCGCTTTTTTTATAAGGATATGGTTTTTCTCGCTCAACGACTTTTTGTATTATGCATATGAAAGCATCCCATCACATCGCTCGACACCATCTCCTTCCCGTCAAGCAGTGTGAATAATCTGGACCGTGTGGTGCTAAGAGAGTTATTCAGCCACACGACAGTCCAGCTGTTAAATGGTAATAGATATAATTAAACGATATTGTAAATATTTAAATGATATAGCAAATATTTAAATGATATTGCAAATATTTAAACGGTAACTACATAAATTAAAGGTTAACATATAAATTTAAACAATAACATAAAAACTTCAAACTTACTTATCCATAGAGCAGTTGAGGAAGATCCTTATCAACTCCTGCTCGAATTTGTTGAGTCGTGATTGTCCAAGGTATTTTTTCTTCTTTAGAATAAAGTCTTTTCGAACTTCTTCATATTATTGGTTGGCAAGGATCATATCTCTCGTTGATTTTTCGGTGGCGTTCCCTTGCCACTTGTTAACAGCTATTTTGGGATCATCATGCGGCACTGTTGTTGACGGTTATCGGTGTTCAGCACCAGCAACATCTTCCTTCGATGTGGGCACGATGACAATATCAACCAGAGACATATCCTTACATGTTTCTTGTTGTTATGGGATTGTGTCTGCCTTCGATGTTGTACTGTCGGCCACTGGTTCCACCGTGACTATGATTTTGTTGATAATAGAGCTAACGATCTTCTTAACCGCGGCCACAACAACAGCATTAACGGGAGACACACCCTTAGCTAATTCTTGTTCTTTAGGGATTGTGTCCACCTTCAATGCCGCACTGTCGGCCACTGGTTCCACCGTGGCGTGGATTTCATTAACAACAGAGTCAACGATCTTATCAACTGCCGTAATAGCAACATCATCTATGCTCTTCTACACCGTGACGGCCATGTCATCGACGGCGACAAACTCAATAACAGCATCAGCCGTCGATGGTGCTGCTATTGTTTCATCGTCAACCGGTGGTGGATAGAGAGGCATTATTGTTTTCCTCTTTCTTTCAAGTCTCTTCAAACGTGGACGTCTTGGAATGGTCATCCCGATGAAATCCTCGTTGTTAAATTCCGACGCCTCGTCCATCCCGGGTGCTTCATTTGTTTGGAGGGACACGCAGTCGATTGTGATTGTCCTGCTAATGTCTCAACTCGAGTGACAAGCGAAGGAAACTTGGTCATCAATATCTGGCACGCCTGCAGAAGAATTGTAGTGACGTCGTCACCTAGTGCCGTCCGGGGCGGGGGGTTCGTCGCGGTCGGGGCCGTGGCGATCGGGGGACTGCTCATTGGCGTGGTCGGGGGTGTTGCAATAGGGTGGGATAGGTGGGATAGGGGAAGGTTTCTCCGCCGTCGAGGATTGCGTGCGCGCGTTAGACTGGAAGTAGGAGAACAGCGTCGAGCGCGCATGGAAGAGGTTAGCCTCTCATCTTGCTTTCGTGCAAGTGGTTCCAGAGCAATAGCATCCACCTGGTGGTTGGCCCGAACAAATATATCTTCATCAGCATTCACTGGGAAACTAACATATGTAAACAAATCAATCTCAGCGATTTAAACAATAACAAATATAGTTAAACATTTAACTTATATATTTACACGGTATCGCATTTATTTAAAGATAAAACATAATGTTTAAACTCTAAAGAATACTTTCAAACAGAAAATAAACACTGTTAAACGCTAAATACTATATTCAAACATTAACTACTACTGTTAAATACATTGTTCATGATTTATTATTTCATTTTCTTCAAGAGATGAAAAGCTGGTTTCTATCGTCGCTAGCTTCCGGTAACTACTTTCACCGTAGCACAGTATCCTTGGGGTCTTGCCAAAATGGACTTTCTTTCTGGTTCCAGTCAGCTCATAAAACTAGATGTTCGGCGCGACTGAGCAACCCTTAATATATCCTGTGTTGGTTTTCTTCCCCGCGCATCTAGCTTGCACTCGAGCGGGTGCTTGTGGAATGTCCTCCATAAGCCACTTGTGCGTTGCTTGCGCCTATGCGTATCGCCCCATATCAGGTAGATCATCGACATAATCAACGATCCAATTCGGAACCGAGCATGAGGCATTTGGGAAGAAGATTGTACCCATGAGGTACACTATCAGGAGTTTGACAAAATTTTCTTCTTCTCTCCTCTGTCGAACAAGTTGCTCAAGAGTTCTCTTGATGGAGTTTCTGTGTCTCTAGTAGGTTTTTGATAAATACCTCTCTTCGAAAGCTGAGTGTGTTTTCTTCTTCTGAAACACGACTGCGTCTCCATCGTAACGCAGACCAAAAACAAGAGCCACATCTTCAGGCCTGAAACTCAGCCGGCCTTCCCCGATCCTGAATTTATTGGTGCGGTTATCATACTTTTGCAGTAGAGAATCAAGAAGGGCCCTCTCTTGGAATACAGCTTCCAGCTCAGTAAATGATGCAAACAGTGTTCTTCGGATGATCTTCCAGTGTCGAGGGGTCATGTGAACTTTCAATTCAGCCAAGGTCTCCATTACCGTTGTCAAGTAGCATCACCCATTAACTAGGTTGACAGCCATAATCACAAGGCTGTGACATTAATAACAACACATTCAGCAGTATTCACAAATTTTTAAGCAGACATATAAGATTTTAAACGGAAGCCTCAATTATTAAACAGAGATATAATATTATAAACAGTGATCTAGTTTTTTAAACAGTAACCACAATATTTAAACGGAGACATACATTTTTAAACTAAAACTCATTTTTAAACTAAACTAAAGATCATTTCTAAAACTGTAATCATATCAAATGAAAGGGGAAATGTAAAAACAGAACCACAAAACAAAACCGAAAAATCTTTCTTTCTAACAGAATAGTTAACATAAAACCATAATCACAACTTCTTCAATACCTTAGATTGCAAACTGATGAAATGCCGAATACTTGCGCGGGACTTCTCCTTCGAGTCACTGGTGGAAAGGGAAAAGCTAAAATTACATAGGATGTCCCGGTAGAAACAACTTCGAAAAAGGAAAAGCTGAAGAGGCGAGTTGAAAAAAACAAGTATACGGCTCCAGTAAAGTCGTCTCTTGGGATTACCCTAAGAAAAGCCCCCCACTTCCTCTAAAACGGCCAAAATGATTGCAGTGCCACGACTTCCCATGTAAGGGTAATTTCATCCATAAAATTTAGAAATAACTCTGTTAACCACCGTTACATGCTTTGAGTTTGAAAAACATTAAGTTTAAAAAGAAAGGAGATTGCCAAATTAAGGGGTGTTTTTGGCAATATTGCAAACTTAGACGTCCTTTTTACAATTTCCACTTATTATTACTATTATTATTATAATTATTATTTATATTTTTTATTATATTTATTCTTCTTGTCTCGTTTTGCTTCTTCTACTTCTTATAATTATTTATTGATTATTATTTTCATATTTTACTTTATATTTCTTTTTCTTATTCTTTATTTATTATTATTATTGTTATTATTATTTATTATTGTTATTCGTATTTTTTTATTATAGTTCTTATTCTTCCTCTTCTTCTTATTTATTTGTTATTTTTCTTTTTTTCTTGTTATAATTATTCTTCTTTTTCTTTTACTTCTTCTTCCGCTTCTTTTTATTATTATTATTTATATATTTTTCTTTTTCTAGTTCTTGTTCTTATTATTTATTTATTTATTTATTTATTATTATTATTTTAATATTTTTATTATATTTATTATTATTATATTTATTATTTATTCTTCTTATCTTTTATTTTATTTCCTTTTCTTCTTCTTTTTATTATTATTATTATTATTATTATTCTAATTTATTTATTATTTTTCTTATATTTTCTTATATTTATTCTTCTTTTTCTTTTTCTTCTGCTTCTGCTTCTTATAATTAATTATTTAATTTTTATTATTGTTATTACTATTATTTAATTAATTATTTGTTCTTCTTTTCTTGTTCTTGTTCTTCTACTTTTTGTAATTAATTATTTAATTAATTTTTTATTTTTCATATTTTTTTGTTATATTTCTTCTTGTTCTTATTTTATTGTTATTATTATTATTATTATTATTAATTATTTTTCTTTATTTTTTGTTATATTTTTTTTGTCTCTCTTCTTCTTCTTCTTCTTCGATTGCTTATTATTTATTTATTTATTTATTTATTATTGTTATTATTTTTCTTGTTTATGTTATTTAATTTTTTTATTATTATTATTATTATTTTCTTCTTATTTATCTTATTTATTACTATTATTAATTATTTGTTTTATTTTTCTTATATTTATTCTTCTTTTTCTTCTTCTACACTTAATATTAATATTATTATTATTATTATTATTTATTTATTTATTTATTTATTTTCCTTCTTTATTTATTAATTTTCCTCTTCTTCTTTTTCTTATTTTTTTTATTATATTTATTTCTCTTTTTCTTGTTCTTCTTCTGCTTCTTATTACTAATTATTATTATTATTATTATTATTATTATTATTATTTTTCTTGTTCTTGTTCTTCTTATTTAATTATTATTATTCTTTATTATTATTTATTTGTAATTTTTCTTTTTTTATTATACTTCCCCTTCTTTTTCTTTTTCTTCTTGTTATTTATTTATTTATTTATTATTATATTAATTTCTTCTTCTTCTTCTTCTTCTTCTTCTTCTTCTTCTTCTTCTTATTAATCTTATTTATTATTATGTATTATTCTTCTTATTTATTTAGTTATTATTTTCTTATTTTTTATTATATTTCCTCTTCTTCCTCTTTTTCTTATTTTTAATTATATTTCTTCTTCTTTTTATTATTATTATTATTATTGTTATCATTAATTAATTAATTAATATATTTATAATTTTCTTATTTTTTTATTATTCTTCCTCTTCTTCTTCTTTTTCTATATTTATTTATTATTAGTTATTTTTCTTATTTTTATTATATTTATTCTTGTTTTTCTTCTTGTTGTGCTTCTTACTATTATTATTATTATTATTATTATTATTATTATTATTATTATTATTATTAGTATTTATTTGTTTTATTCTTCTTATTTTTTAATTTATTTCCTCTTCTTCTTGTTTATTTATTTATTTACTTTTAGTTATTTTTCTTCTTCTTCTATTGCTTCTTATTATTTATTTATTTATCATCATTATTATTATCATATTTTTTTATTATATTTCTTATTCTTATTCTTATTGTTATTTATTCTTCTTCTTATTTATTTATTAAGTTTCTTATATTTCTTCTTCTTCTTCTTCTTATAATTATTTATTTACTATTATTTATTTATTATTGTTTTTCATATTTTTTAGGTAAAATTATTGTTTACCTCTTATGAATTTCAGATAATCCTAAATAGCCCTCCAACTTTTGCACACCTGGACAATCCTTCCGTTATTGTTTAAGTTTTCTTTTACCCCCTATCGGTTACTTCAACTGGGTCCATGTTATGAAATTTCATTTTTGCTGTTGAAAATGGTGGAAAATAAACCGCTGAATCACATCATGTCTGAACTTTATGCATACAATTTTACATTTTTTTTTGGCCTTCAGGCTTACTTTTTGTCAAATAAAGTTTAGAAGGCTCATCACATCTTTTTCTTCTTCTTCTCCTCATTTTGTTTATTCGATTTGAGTTCTGCCGGTTTCCTGATAAGGTGATAATTTTTTCATTGCTCTCACTTTGATCATTCTGCGGGAGGGAGTAACAATTTATAAAAAAATGCGAGGTTTATTATGGAGAGTTTTTTTGTGCTATTGCTAGATATAACGGGGAGGGGACGAGTGCTAATGTTTACTGGCTGACTTCTTGGGAATTAGTGTTAGGTGAGATATATGAGCTTTCCCATGTCATGGTGAAGTTTATCACACCCGATGGACATAAAAGCGGTTTGTCCAATAGAAAAGCGAGGTTGACTTCCAGTAGCATATGTCACGTGTACTCCATCTTCAAATACTGCTGTAGTCGATCTTGTTGTTGAGGGACGGATGATGTGCCATTGTCGTATCCTACTAAAAAAATGATTTCTTCTCATTGTAAAGTTCTTCTCTTTTTATATTTATCTAGTTGTAGATGTTAATTATTGTTTAATTATCCCATTTTTCTATTTAAATATATCAAGTTTTTCATTTTAAAAATTGTCTTCTCTACTTAAATTATTACTGTTTCTATTTAAACATTTGCTTTAACATTTTAAATTTTTCTGGTTATCATTTAAAAAAAATATTGTGTTTTTGCTTAAAATATTGATCATTTTCGTTTTAAACTAAAAGTGTTGGCAAGAGTTTGAATTCTCGACGTTTTCCGTTCCACCTCATGGTGACCTTGACGGTGTGGCATGGCTTAATTCCTTGTCAGATCAATATGAAGTGTTGTCATTGTATATCGGACAACGTTTTCAAGGAGTTGAACATTTCAGAGACGCACTTCAAAATTTTTAATCAAACAGAATTTTGACTTCAAATTCCTAAAGAACGAAAAACACTGGGTGACTGTGGAATGCGTTGCCGATGGTTGTCAATGGCGGCTTTATGCATCAAAAGAATATAATAAAAATACTTTCGAGAATCAAGACAATGCACCGCCACTCACTTGTGATGGTGGACTTGGATCGACATCACATCTTAAAAGCATCCAAAAAAATCGGTAGCGTACGAGTGATTTAGAAGCTCAAGGCATGGCCCTTGTACAAGGCCATCGACATTCAGAAGGACATGTTGCGGGAACATGGTGTCCACATTTCATACAAGCAGGCTTTGCTGGGAAAAGAGCATGCCAGGTGATCCTCGATGGCAGTGACATCTCCAGCTACAATTTGTTCCTTTTGTATGTGGATAAGGTGGTTGAGACAAACCCCGGCGACATTGCGATTGGGGAAAAGAAAGCGGTGGGGGATTTAAAGCGTGCATTCTTGTGGGATTCAAGAGGGCTTGGATGCCGATGCTGTTTTTCGATGGTACTCACCTCATTGGAAAGTATCAGGATACTCTATTGGGTGCTATAGGCAAAGATGGAAACAATGGTTTTTTCTACATCTCCTTCGGTATTGTCGATAATGAGACCGATGCCAATTGGACGTGGTTCATTTCCAAGTTAGGTGATGCTTTATATGATGAAGGAGATTATCAAGAGATAATTATATTCGCGTTGGACAGGTCTAAGGGCCTTGTGAACACCATTGCGAGAGTCTTCCCTTCTTTCCATATACATACTGCCTTCGACATTTGGAGGTCAATTTTATAAAAGCCAATGTCAGCCTTGGGAAGGCATTGAGGGATGAGTGCTGGTCTATATACTTTTGTATTGCATGGGCTTCCACGGCTAAATAATTCGATGATACCGTGAATGAACTACAGGCCACATCACCTAGAGCTTATCAGTGGTTGATTCATAAATGGGATATGTCACATTGGTTGAATTATCAATTCAGAGGTGAACGTTGGGGTGAGATGTATACAAATGTCGTGGAGTCGTTCAATGCGTTGATCAAAGAAGCTCGACATTTACCGGTGATGTCGACTCCATAAGGTATTCGAATATTGACTTTATTTAATGCTTAAAAATTGTTCATATCCTTTAAACCATTTTCCTTACTGTGTAAAAATCATTGTCTGTGTTTAATTATCTAGCTCTTGGCTTAATTTCATATACTACCATTTAAAAATATTTGTTTATGTTTAAATATCAATGTCTTTCCTTAACCTTGTTTAAGTGTTCATATTCTACGTTGTAAAAGTTTAAGTTGATGCACATGTTATGCAACCACCGTCAGCAAGCAAACAAGTGGAGACCAACTTATGCCTGGACATACATTTGAAGCTAGAGCTACTTGTTGTAGAAAGACAAAATCTTCATGTTGGTCGTTGTGTTAATGATTGTTATTAAGTAATTGACCAGTGCAAAAACTCTGTAAATCTTATCAATATAACTTGCTAATGTCGCAGATGGCAAGTTTATGGTATCCCGTACAAACACGCTTGCGCTGCAATAATGCAGACATGCACTAACGTTCATCGATTTATTAGCGGCTATTTCACCATCGACAATTACGAATTGGTGTATAAGGAAGCTATTTTCCCTATTCCTGAGAATGAGAAGCCTACGAACGAAAATTGTGAACTTCATTTGTGACCGCCTGTGATGAGAAGGCAACCTGGGTGTCCTAGATGAAAGAGGATCGAGTCGCAAGTGTCCGAGGTCCGCGAGTGACGTTGCAGCCACTGCCACTCGTCTAGTCACAATCGTAGATCTTGTAATGAAACTGTAGCTGACTAAGCATTGTAAATAAACAAATATTTAAAAATAAACAAACTTATTTGTGTGTTAACTTTTGATATTTAAACAAAGACATTGCCTCTTAAACATTTTACTTAAACATTTTGAGAAACAAAAATGGCATTGTAAATAAACAAAAAGTTAAACAAAAACTCTTAGAATTTAAATAGAGACAA
The DNA here is from genome assembly GCF_009730915.1 of Dioscorea cayenensis subsp. rotundata. Lineage (NCBI taxonomy): Eukaryota > Viridiplantae > Streptophyta > Magnoliopsida > Dioscoreales > Dioscoreaceae > Dioscorea > Dioscorea cayenensis. The sequence goes on from NC_052490.1 coordinate 11,327,885, forward strand.
TGATGTTTAAACAAAAAAAATGATATTTAAACAGGGAGACAATGTTATTTACAGGGTAACTCTGACAGATAAACAGAAAATTAAGAATTAAACAGATAAACTTAGATATTAAATAGTGACAATGATATTTAAACTAAAACAATGATATTTAAATGAGATACAATGTTATTTACCCGGTAACTCTATTTTATATAATTACATATTAATTTTTTTTCACCCTTGTCGATGAATCCCCTTTCTTAGTGATGTCGGTTGTGCTCCTTTCCTTAAGTATGCGGGTAACATACTTTAAGCACAAGTAAAGGACTTCCGCTTGTGGTAGCGGTAGCTTTTTACGGTCAAGTAGCTGTTCGATAAACAATATAAGATAGATGGCACAGTCAACACTTCCTCGTTTCTGCCTTAGGGTGTTAGTGACGTGAACAAGGGGGTAAGTTTGAGTCGCCGACTCGCTGAGGGCCATATCGACACAACAGTCGAATAGTCTCCGCTGTCGAGATTTAAAATTTGATGTTAGAATCCCAACTAAGAGAGCATTATTTATAAAACTCTAGTTATCAATGCACTTACCATTTCTCCGCCGTCTCTATCGTACTCCACACTTTCAGCAGAAGTATAGTGCCTATATTCTTGCTTGTCATTATCAAGAACGACCAAATGGAATTGGCTATTCATGATGACTAGCAGGATGACTATGTCAACATCATGCATGTTACGTGTGGTATCTCCCATCATAGTGGGAGCCGTTTCACTTGTGTCCTCCTGCTTGGACATGAATAGTGCCAGCAATCGCTTGATAGAGGCGAGCCTCATATATGAATATAGTACTCTCGTCAGAGATTTCTGGATTATGCAAATAAATGCCACCATTAATAGTGCCAGGAGTCGCTTGATAGAGGCACGCTTCATATATAAATAGTGCTACTAGTCGCTTGATAGAGCCACACTTCACATTGTCTGTCACCATTTCCTTCCCGTCCAGCATCGTGTATAGGCTGGCTTGTATGGTGCTGACATAGTCATTCTTCCATATGATAGTCCTGTGGTTAAATGGCAAAATATAAACTTAAACAGAGACAAAATAATTTAAGTGGTAACGCATAAATTTAAACTGTAACGTAAATATTTAAATGATATCATATATATTTTAAGTATAATAGAAATACTTGATACTTATGAATCCATCCAGCATTTCAGGAGGATCTTTAATAACTCATGCTCAAACACGTCGAGGTGCCCCTGTCCGGGGTATATTTTTATCTTCGGTCGAAAGTCCGTTCGCACTTCCTTGTATTGTTGGTTGGAGAGGACCATACTGTCAACCGAAGCACCGGTCGTTGTTTTTTCGCTAACGTTTCCTTGCCCCTCGTTAACATCATCTTTCGGTTCATCGTTAGGTGTTGTTGTTGACAGTTGTGGGAGAGTTTCTCCATTAGATGCGGCGGTGCCGTCGCCCGATTCGGCCGAGACAGGGGATCTCATTGACAATGCTATCAACGATCATGTCCATCACGACCATGACGACAGCATAAACCGGAGACACAATCTTTGCTGGTTCTAGTTATTGAGGGATTGTGTCTACCTTTGATGCGGCATTGTCGTCGGCCGGTTCCACCGAGATGGGGATCTCTTTGGCTATCATATTAACTACGGTGCGACTTCTTTTTGGAGCAATTTCCTTAGAGCTGCGCCATTGTAGCCGGCCGATCAAGCTGCGGGTGTTCTTTGCTATTGTTTCATCATCGGACGGTGGAGGGAGAGACATTATTGTTTTTCTTCTTTTTGGCGATTCTTTTTCAAATGTGGCACTCTTGAGCGACCATCCCAATGACGTCATCATCATCAAAAATCGGCGCCATTCCACTTCGTCCTCTGCAATCACGGGGCTACCTCGGTTTGCATCCGGGCTTTTTGGGTGCCGTCCATGCTAGGGTGCTTCATTTGTTTGTAGGGACGGCGCATGCGTTGTGCCCGTTCTTCCAATGCCTCCACACGAGCAACAAGTTGAGGGAACTCGATCATTAGTACCTAGCATGCACATAGCAAACATGCGGTGACATCATCGCCAAGGCGAGTCGTAGTCGGGGAGGAGGGACGGCATGTTGCGAGCGGGGAGGGGGGTTGTTCCGGTAGGAGGGGATCTTGACGTCGGATGAGGGGGTGTTTCGGCTGAACTAGGTAGGGCGGGGCTTCTCCCGTGCCCGAAGAAAGTCAGTGCGCTAGTTGATCAGTCATTAGGTGAGCGATGTCGGGGTGCCTTGAAGAGGATGGCCTCTCATCCGACCTTGAGCCGAGTGAGCGAAGATTTCTTCATCCGTATTCGCCATGACCGGCTTAGGAAATTAACATAGTTAACTAACACAATGTCAGTGAAATCATTTAATTTAAACATTAACAAATGTTTTTAAATAGTTAACTCAATTATTTAAATAGTTTACTTAGATTTTTAAATGATATCATAAATATTTAAACAAAAAAACCGCTATTTTTAAACACTAAATAATATTTTTAAAGCAGAAACATTTGATATTTAAAGCAGGAGACTCATGATTTATTATCTCTTTTCCTTGACGATGACAACATGGCTATCTATCGACACTTGCTTCCGGTAACTATTTTCACCGTAGCACAACATCCTAGGGTCTTGCCAAAATCACACCTTCTTTTCCGGTCTTTGGTCGACTCATAAAACCGGATGTTCGATCGACCGAACAATCTTTGACATACCACATGTTCATCTTCTTCCCGGTGATCTTGCTTGCACTCGAGCGGTCGCTTGTGCGACATCCGCTACCAGCCACTTGTGCTTCACTTGCGCCCATGCATATCATCCCATGATAGGAAGGTCATCGACATGGCCAATGATCCAATTCGGAATTGAGCAGGACGTGTTTGGGAATAGGATTGTACCTATGATGTACACCATCAGGAGTTTGACAACATTTTCTTCTTCTTCCCCTCTGCTAACACTGCTGCTCCAAGTGTTCTCTTGATGGATTCTCATGTGTCTCTCGTAGGTTTTGGAAAAATATCTATCTTCAAAAGCGGAGCATGCTTTTTCTTCTTTTTTCCGAAATATGATTGCGTCTCTGTCATAGCGTGGTCAATAATGAGAGCCACATCTTTGAGCACGAAACTTACCAATATTTTAATGATCTTGAATTTGTTGAGTGCGAGCTATCATATCTCTATAGCAAAAATTAAGAAGGGCCCTCTCTTGGGAACATAGCTTCTATCTCGGTGAGATACTACAAGCGGGTCCTCCAGTTATCGCTTAGTGTAGTCCACTCATGTGAACTTTTTAACTTTCATCCCACGAGTCTCCACTACCGGTGTCAAGTAGCTTTGCCCATCAACTAGGTTGACCACCATAATCACAAGCCTGCGATAATAACCATCCATTAAACAGTATTAAGATAAATTTAAGCGGAAAGTAAAGTTTTTTAAATGGTAACCTAAATTCTTAAATGGAGACATAAATATTTAAACAGAAACAACAACTCTTAAACAGAAAACATAAAAAGTTTAAATAAAATCCCAATACTTAAATAGAAACTTCATTTTTAAAACTACAACCATATCAATGTAAAGGGGAAACCTACATTGTAAACATTACACAGCATAACAATCGAAAAATCTCTTTCAATCTGTACACAGATGAAAATGAAAACCAAAACAAAACCCTAACCGATAAATCTCCCAGCAGACTTCAATATCATCCAATAAAAACATAACCACAAAAGAAAACCGAAAAAATATCTTTTTCTAGCGGAATCGTTTATAAAAATTCATAAACACAACTTGATGAGGGAATTCTTCTTTAAGACAATGGCGGAAAGTGAAGTTCATCTTGAGACAAGGTTTCCCGAGCGAGTCAACTTTGGAAATGGAAAAGCTGAAGAGGCGAATAAAAAGAAAGAATAACCGACCACAGTAATAGTTGTCTTTAGGGATTACCCAAAAAATAACCCCCACTTTCTCTCAAATCGGAAATATTATTGCACTACCACAGCTTCCCATGCAAAGGGCAATTTCGTCTATAAAATTCAAAAGTAATTTTGTTAATGCCCGTTACAATCTTTGGGGGTTTGAAAATCATTGACTTTAAAAGGAAGGTGTTTTTAGGGATACACAAATTAAGGGGTTGTTTTTGTGCATATTGCAAAGTTAGGGGTGTTTTTGGTAATTTTCACTATTTTTTATTATATTTCTTCTTCTTCTTTTTCTTCTTATTTATTTATTATTTTTCTTATTTTTTATTATATTTATTCTTGTTTATCTTCTTCTACTTCTTGTAATTATTTATTTACTATTATTAATAATATTATTTATTTATTTATTATTATTTTCATACTTTTATATTATATTTCTTCTTCATCTCCTATTTCCTATTATTATTATTATTATTATTATTATTATTATTATTATTTATTTTCTTATATTTATTCTTCTTATTATTCATTATTTTTATTTTTTTATTATATTTCCTATTCTTCTTCTTTTTCTTGTATATTGATTATTAATTATTTTTTTTATTTTTTATTATATTTCATCTTTTTCTTCTTCTTATAATTATTTATTTATTTATTATTAATTTCCTTGTTTTTATTATATTAATTCTTCTTTTTCTTGTCTTGTTCTTTTTCTTCTTCCTCTTATTATTATTATTATTGTTGTTGTTGTTGTGGTGATTATGCATTGCTATTATTATTATTATTATTATTATTATTATTATTATTATTATTATTATTTTCTTCTTCTTCTACATCTTATATATCTTATTTATTTATTATTATTATTTTTCTTATTTTTTATTATATTTATTCTTCTTTTTCTTGTTCTTCTTATTCTTCTTATTCTTCTGCTTTTTATAATTAATTAATTATTTATTTATTATTTTCTTCTTCTTATTATTTGTTTATTATTCTTTTTCTTGTTCTTGTTGTTCTTATTATTTATTTATATATGTATTTATTTATTTAGTATTACTATTATTATTATTATTATTATTTTGCTTCTTCCTTCTTCTGCTTATTTATCTTTCTTTTTTTTATTATATTTATTCTTCTTTTTCTTCTTCTTCTGCTTCTTACTATTTTTGTTATTATTATTATTATTATTATTATTATTATTATTATTATTATTATTTTTCTTTTTATTCTTCTTATGTTCTTCTTATTTTACTTATTTTTATTATATTTGTTCTTCTTATTCTTCTTCTTTTTCTGCTTCTTATAATTATTTATTTATTTTATTATTAGTATTATTATTATTTACAGGAAAATACCCATAAATCCTTGCGAGTTTGGGGTTTCCTGATAGGTCCGCCCTTTTTGTTTTATTTGTTTTTCAGCCCATTTGAACTTGACGGAGGCACTATTGACCTTATGTGAGAGAGAATTTATAGCGCCCATGATCTTAACATCCACGAAACCATGCTTTCTCCCACCTTGTGAACATCTTTGAAATGACAAAAAAATAGCCCTAGCGAATACCTTGGGAATCACTTGCGACGGCGGGCGTGTCAGCGGGTGGCGGCGAGCGTTAGGGATTTCTTGTTGGAAACCCTATTGTCACTTTGGCGCCGCATCCTTTTCGCCTCCGTCTTTATGTGGTGAAAGGCCGTTTGAAATTCCCTTTTTCCCATGGGATTGTCTTTCTTGCAGAAACTTTTTCTTGAGTTACTCGAGTCTCCCATCCTTGGTTTTGAATTGTTTGTGAAGATCTCCGAGCAAGGGCTTGGTGAGCTGAAGATTGGTGATTTGCTTCAAGGAAAAAAATCTAGCACAAAAGGTGGGGAAAACTTTCACTGCTGTCCATTGAAGAATGGTTATTTGATTGGTATTCTTTATTTTTGTATAATTTTTGTTTTATTTCTTGTGTAAATATCAACATTTAGTGGGGTGTAGATCGTAATGTTTGTGGCTTTGGTTGTATAATTCTTGTGTAACGTTTGTGGTTCGATGTGTCTAATATTATGTTCATATTTCGATTATTGAATCGGTGTGTGTATTTATCCATATAGAGCGAGAAGATGGCCCTGACACTTGCGAATGCTCGGTGTTATTTGGACCCTGTTATTGAAATGATCTCAAAGTTAAATAAAAATGAAGAGGTGGCACTGGGAGATACTTTGTTGTACGCCATTTGCCCATTTGATTGATGTCGCATCCAGTGGTTCAAGAAAGGGGTTCTAGGACGTCTTTATTACGGTGTATGATGATTGCGAGCCCGATGCTTTAAGATAGGGAAAGCATGCTCTCATTCGAGGCGGAAGGCGTCACACTCATTACGGGCCTCCGTTGCGATGGAAATACTATATCCTTCAAGCACAAGAGGGTCCAATCTGATTTTGAGAAAACGTTTTTTCATAAAATACATAACCGTCACCGCGATGCAATTAAAGAAAACCGATTTAGGCTTGTCCGCAGTGAAGATGGTGAGAAGGAGACCTTTGTGAAGCTCCTCATGGTGTACTTTATGATTTAACTCCGTTGGTGGTTAGTTGGATTGACAAGTCCATATTCTATAAAGGAGGGGCTTTTTTCGGTTATGACAAAGTCAAAGGACTTAATAGTCATTGAATAAAAATAGAGGGATGGTTTGAGCAATTCCTCTATTTTTTATTATATTTATTCTTCTCTTTCTTCTTCTTCTTCTTCTTCTTCTTATTCTACATCTTATTATTTATTTATTTATTATTATTATTCTCATTTTTTTATTATATTTCTTCTTTGTCTTCTTCTTATTCTTATTATTATTATTATTTATTATTCTACTTAATTATTTATTATTTTTCTTATTTTTTATTATATTTATTCTTCTATTTCTTGTTCTTCTTTTTCCTCTTCTTCTACTTCTTATAATTAATTAATTTATTTATTATCATTATTATTATTATCAGTTTTTTATTTATTATTTTTCCCATTTTTTATTATATTTATTGTTCTTTTTTTTCTACTTTTTCCTCTCTTCTTATAATTAATTAATTAATTTATTATAATTATTCTTAGCTTATTTATTTATTATTTTTATTATTTATTATTATATTTATTGTTCTTTTTCTTCTTCTACTTCTTATTGTTATTGTTATTGTTATTATTATTATTATTATTATTGTTGTTGTTGTTGTTGTTGTTGTTGTTACTATTATTATTATAATTATTATTTATATTTTTTATTTTATTTATTCTTCTTGTCACGTTCTGCTTCTTCTACTTCTTATAATTATTTATTTATTATTTATTTTTCATATTTTATTTTATAATTCTTCTTCTTCTTCTTCTTCTATTATTATTATTATTATTGTTGTTGTTGTTGTTGTTGTTATTTATTTATTATTATTATTATTGTTATTATTATTATTAATATTTTCATATTTTCTATTATATTTCTTCTTCTTCTTCTTATTGATTATTATTATTATTTATTATTATTATTTATAATTATTATTATTCATATTTTTGTTATTATATTTCTTCTTATTCTTCCTCTTCTTCTTCTTCTTCTTCTTCTTCTTCTTCTTCTTCTTCTTCTTATTTGTTTATTATTTTTCTTATTTTTTTGTTATAATTCTTCTTCTTCTTCCTTCAACTTCTTATTATTATATATATATATATATTGTTTTTAGTTCTTGTTTTTCTTATTATCTATTTGTTTATTATAATTATTATTTTAATATTTTTATTATATTTCTTTTCTTCTTGTTCTTGTTCTTATTATTATTTATTAGTTATTATTATTATTATTATTGTTAATTATTTATCATATTTTTTAACATATCTCTTCTTCTTCTTCTTCTTCTATTTCCTTTTATTATTATTATTATTATTATTATTATTATTATTATTTATTCGTCTTATTTTTTTATTATATTTTGTTTTCTTCTTCTTTTTCTTATTTATTTATTATTAATTACTTTTCTTCTTTGTCTACTGCTTCTTCTTATTATTTATTTATTATTATTAGTTTTTTATTCTTCTAATTTATTTATTATTTTTTATATTTTATTATATTTATTCTCCTTTTTCTTTTTCTTCTACTCATGCTTCTTATGATCAATTATTTATTATTATTATTGTTATTATTATTATTATTATTAGTATTATTTTTCTTCTACTTCATTTTTTATTGTCATTATTTTTATTAATTATTAATTATTTTTCATAATTTTTATTATATTTATTCTTCTTTTTCTTCTTCTACTTCTTCTTATTATTGTTATTGTTGTTATTGTTGTTGTTGTTATTGTTGTTGTTGTTGTTGTTGTTGTTGTTGTTGTTGTTGTTGTTATTATTATTATTATTATTATTATTATTATTATGTGGTAATTGCCAAATATCCCCTGAAAGTTTCGTTTATGTACATTTTTCCCTTTCTAATTTTGTTATCCCAAAAAAAACCCTCCTTTTGCCTCCACTTATTTTTACACCCTTCAAGTCGTTAAAGTGCCTAAACGGAGTTGGTTGGAAATTTTATTGACAACAATGACCTTCATCTACTAGCGTTATCTTTTTTCTTTTCTATGGGTCTTTATTACTTTTAAGAAAGGTCCTTCTTTTGAACGGAGTCTTGGTTGTCCCATTTTGGCTTGTTTGCTCGTTCCATTTGGAATCCGTGAGATCTCGGATTGGGTTGGCAGATTTGATTTGTAGATCGGTGTCATGGCGGAGACACCTAGATCCGCTGGCGACAACGTGGGAGTTCGACGAAAGTGCACCATCACTGCTGCAGACCTCAATTATTTCTTGGATCTATGGGTGTTTGCCCTGTTGTTTCATTTTCTCGGCGTCAATGAACAACAGACATAGAGATCAATGGTTTGAAGCCGGAGAACCCTTTGGAGGACTCCATTGATGCCACCTTAGCCGATGGTGGAGAGTTGGATCTGTAGACAAGCTCTGCTGGTGTTGGGGTTGAGGAGAAAGATGCCATGGAGATCGTTGGAGAGGGTAACAAATTGGGGAATCATACTAAGTTTCAAGTTGAAGAGACAAAGGAGAAGAAGAATGCAGTTGCGGAGGAGAAAGGCAGAGATGAATAAGGAGAAAACTTGGAGGTTGCTATGGTTAGAGATGCCAAAGAATACGAGAGTATGGTTGCGAAGATGGGTAGTGATGAAGCAAATGAAAGCCGTGAGATTGTGGTTGAGGAGAAAACTTGAGATTAAATTATGTTTCTGTTTAAATATACGTGTCTTCGTGTAACATGGGTATTTTCATTTTAAAAAAAATTGTTTCTGTTTAATAATATTGGTTCATATTTATGTTACAGAGTAGCGTTTAACACAGACATACAATATTAAGCGGAAACTGGGTCAGTTACACACAAACATACACTATTAAGCTGAAACAGAATAAGTTAAGCTACTAGTACAATAATACATTATATTTTGACTAATTTAGATCCCAAAACTCTTTAGAAATTATTGGATTAAAAATAAAAATAAAAATTAAACTCAAATTCAATCGTTCTTTTTTTAATAAATGCTTAAAATAATATTTGAAAAAAATATCTTGGAATAAGAACTTTAGGGAATTAGAACATAAAAAAAACCACCTTTTTATTGATATATAGATAAATCTCTAGACTACTTTACCATGGATAAATTCTTGTTCTATAAACTTTAGACTGTTTTACCAGTACTCCTTTAAATCATGCAGATTCCAATCAATATTTCCCTCTGAAATTAGAAGTAAATTAAAAATAGAGATAAATTTTAACGTTTTACGTTTAACAATAGTTGTTTTTGTTTAAATTATTTTATTTCCGTTTATCAATCGGGTTTCTATTGAAGTTAACACGTTTTTATTTAATAGTCTCGGTTACCGTTTAATTTACTCGTTTATGTTTATCCGATTACGTTAAAGCGCATTGTTAAATGTTTTACTTTTAATTTGTTGGGTTTCAATAGTTTTACATTATATGTTAATGCATATCTGATTAAGTTTACAGGTTTTTGTTTAATAATTTTGGTTTCTGTTTGCGAGTACGCTTTTTACATTTAACAATGGTTTTTTGTTTAAGTATCTTGTTTCCGTTTAATAATTCGGGTTTCTGTTTAAGGTTATGCCGTTTCATTTAATAGTCTTGGTTTTTGTTTAGCAATAGTTATTTTTGTTTAAATTACCTTCTTTTCATTTATCAATCCTGGTGTGTTTAAGCAACGCGCTCCCAACAATCAACCCCATGATAAACAATATTTCGACAATTTCAAATTTATCCATATAAAAAGAATTGACATAAATCAGATGAATAGGAATTAAAAAAAAACACAAACATACCAATTAATAATCTCCAAGGGGATCGACATAAGTCCTAAATCGTTCGTTCCTCTCTTACAAAACACCGAATACCCTCCCCTCCTCATCCTCCTTCCACCCGTTCGATTTCTTCGGTTCTCTAAAGGATAGCACATCCTCCATCCGTATATCGATTCTCGCCGTCTTTTCCTCTTCAAGACCGAGCCTTTCCCACCGACTCCGTCGTCAAACCAGAAGGCAAACCGAAAGAACCCATAGCAACAAAAGGTGGTGATGAAAATGGTCGAAGCCCATTAAAAATGCGCGGTGAGGCTCAAGGTCTTTCAAAAAAAATATTTGAAAAGATGGGAAAAAAACTAGGTCATTTTTAAAAAAAGATGATGTGTTTTTCCACCATTCTCGAGGATAAAAAATGGAATTCAATTAAATGAACTAGACGGAATGAGTTGAAGGGGAGAAAATAAAGGTAAACAAAAAAAGAAGGGTTCTTCGGTAAATTCAAAAGTCAGAGCGGCTGTCTGGGAATTTTTAAAAATGGAAATTTATTAACATTATTATTATCATTTTTAATATATTATTTTTCTTATTTTTTTATATTTATTTTTCATTTTTTCTTCTACTTTTTCCTCTCTTCTTATAATTAATTAGTTCATTTATTATCATTATTATTATCTTATTGATTTAATTATTATTTAATTATTATTTGTTTATTTTTATTCTTCTTTTCTATTTCTTGTTCTTCTACTTCTTAATTAATTAATTAATTAATTAGTATTATTTTTCATATTTTTTTATATTTCTTCTTCTTCTTCTTCATTTATTATTATTATTATTATTATTATTAATTCTAAATTATTTTTCTTATTGTTTTATTATATTTATTCTTCTCTTTCTTTTTTTCTTCTTCTTCTTCTTCTTCTTCTTCTTCTCATTATTATTATTAGTATTTGTTATTCTTCTTAGTTATTTATTATTTTTCTTAATTTTAATTATATTTAGTCTTCTTTTCTTGTTCTTCTATTTCCTCTACTTCTACTTCTTTTAATTAATTAATTATTTAATTAATTATCATTATTATTATCATTTTTTATTTATCATTTTTCTTATTTATTATTATATTTATTGTTTTTTTTCTTCTTATAATTAATTAATTAATTTATTATCATTATTATTATCTTATTTATTTATTATTTTTATTATTTTTTATTATATTTATTGTTCTTTTTCTTCTTCTACTTATTATTATTATTGTCATTGTTATTATTATTATTGTTATTGTTATTATTATAATTATTATTTATATTTTTTATTATATTTATTCATGCCATTTCACAACATTCTCAACTGGCGAGGTCCGCACATTGGGCTTGTCCCGCCGAGCATCTTTGGCGTTGCGCTTGTCCATACGGGTGCGAAGCACATTGAACTCGGCAAGTAGGCGGTGAAGCAAACCACGCACAGCATCATCAACGCTCGAAGCATCAGCAGCTCTATCAGTCTTTTCGGTCGCCGACTGCGGCTGAGACCTTTTTGGGAGATTGACTTCGGGGAATGGTCCACACCCATTTTCTGACACCTCGTCGGCTCCTCTTCTTTGGATTCTCTTCACCTTTTCCCACTGTTGGACCTGCTTTTTTACGTGTTGACCTCCTTGGAGGGGAATGCGGTTGGGCCCTCTTCTTTGAGTAACCCTTTTGGATGATCTCATATAAGTTTCTTGGTCGTTCCTCCTCTACGGCCACAAGTGCAATTTCCTCATCATTGGCTGGCACAAGAGCATAGAACTGCAAAAGAAGCAGGAGATAAGATGTCAGCCTAACAATATATTACACATCAAGCTAGTATGTTAGCCACTATTAGAGTTTATTGCACAGGAATAAAGTATATTACACAATAATAAAGTATATTACACATTAATGCATGATATTACACATAAATATAGTATATTACACAGGAAAAGAGAATATTACATAGAACTGGACAAATCTTTAATATGAAGTTAAATGTATTACATAGTAAACGAGATATTACATAGTAATTACAATAACAAAATAGAAATTAAACAGGGAGTCCGGCCAACAAATTAGGCAGCTTCAACATTACACAGTATTAAAGGAAAACCTCACCTCTTTCCAGTCGAATGATTTTAAAAAGCGGATTGATTGATGATGCCATGATGAATGTACTCTTCCCACAACACAGAATACGGTGTGTCCGACCAACGCGTTGCTTCTTCATGCTTCCGTTCACCTCGAAGAACCAGATATTGAGGCAATTGCGTACCCTTCCAGGTATCTGGCGCTATAGTACTTCCCTTGACAGCGCAGCTGCACCCGTGTGGCTGTTTTTGGAAGATCTTCCATGAGGCACCTGTGGATGGCATGCACCTAGGCGTAGTTGGTGATAGTCTCTAGGTTGTCAACATACCTGGCAACGAAGGTGGGCTCATTGAGGGATATTTAATTTTCCTCGTTATCAGTCAAGCTCAGTCCCTATTGTGTTTTCCTTTTTTTTCTTGGATCTGAAGTGTCAACCGGCTTGTGGACTTCACACCATAAATGAGAAGGAAGACCCCTTCCCCTGGACACCCTCTCTTCCTTCTCCTCCTCTGCTTCTTCTTGGATGAGTTTCCTCTTCATGTGTCTAAGATATTCGCTTCAGTCAGACCACTTTTTTGAGATCTACTCTATCTTAAAGGATGTGTCATGGTCATCTTCTTGTGGAGAATCAATCAGCTGCAAGCACGCAACAAGTTTAACTATTTTTTCTTGTTCAAGTCAGAAAGCCTGCGTTATTGCCTGACGGGTAAGCAATGACGGGCAAGCAATTAAGCAGGCATTTCAATTTGGTCAGGAAAAGAAAGTTTTCACTCATTGCTTGATTGCGGAGTATTCTCCAGAGGAGGATGACCATGACACATCCTTTAAAACGGAGTTGATATTTAAGACTTAAGAATTGTAATTATCATTTAAAACTTTTTCTTATTGTGTAAACATCATTGTCTGTGTTTAACTATATGGATTTTTTCGTTTAATTTGTAATCATTTTGGTTTAAATTTTTTTCTATTTAAATATCAGTGTCTTTGCAAAACCTTGTTTAAGTGTTCGTGTTCTATGTTGTACAGGTTCAAGTCGATGCGCATGTTATGCAACCGCCGTGACCGAGCAAACAAATGGGAGACCTACTTATTCCCGGACATACATAGATTCAAAGGTAGAGTTACTTGTTGAGGAAAGCCGAGATCTTCATGTTTCTGGTTGTATCGATAATCTTAACAGACATTGTAAATAAACAAATCTTTTAAAAGAAATAAACTTATTTGAGTGTCTACTTTTGATATTTAAACATAGACATTTTCTCTTAATGTTTTACTTAAACATTTTGAGAAACAAAAATGGCATTGTAAATAAACAAAAAGTTAAATAAAAACGCTTAGTATTTAAACAAAGACAACGGTATCTAAACAACAAAAAATGATATTTACACAGTGAGACAATGTTGTTTAAATAGAGAAACCTAGAAATTAAAGAATGACAATGATATTTAAACAAAATCAATTATATTTAAATGAGATACAATGTTATTTACATGGTTATTCTGTTTTACATAATTACATATTAAATTTTTTCACCCCTGGCGGGAGCGTGCGATAACATCATCACCAAGGGGTGCAGTAGATCAGGGGAGGGGGGTTGTTCCGGTATAAGGGGATGTTGCCCTCGGGGAAGGGGTGTTTCGGGCAGGCGAGGTAGTGCGGGGCTCCTCCGGCACCGAGGAATTCATGCGAGGATCGCCTCTCATCCTGCCTTCGCGCCAGTGGTTCGGGAGCAAAACATCACCCCGGCGGATGGCTCAAACGAAGATTTCTTCATCCACTTTCGCTGCGACTAGTTCAGGAAACTAAAGTTGATAAACAACACAATGTTAGTGAAAGAATTCAATTTAAACTATAACAAATAGTTTTAAACAGTTAACTTAAATTTTTAAATAGTTTACATATGTTTATAAATGATATCCAAAATATTTAAACATATAACCGATAGTGTAAACACTAAATCACAATTTTTATACATAAAAGTTGGATATTTAAACAGAGGCTCATGATTTATTACCTTCTCTCCTTCGACCGATTACAATATGGCTTCTATCGTCGCTTGCTTCCGGTAGCTATTTTCACCTTAGCACAGCATCCTCGGGGTCTTCCCAAATCTCGTTCGATTGTGTACAAAACCCTAGACGAAAATGAAAATGAAAACAAAACCCTATCTGATAAATCTCCCTGCAGACTTCAATATCATCCAATAAAAACAGAACCAAAAAACAAAATCGAAAAAATCTCTTTTTCTGACATAATCGTTTATTAAAAAAACCCATAAACATAACTTTTTCAATGGCATCCACCTCGGCTCAATACCTCACACTGCAAACTGATGAAATCCCAAATACTTGAGCGAGAATTCTTCTTCGAGACAATGGTGGAAAGTGAAGAAGAACTTAGAGACAAGGATGCCCAGCCGAAAAGAAAAACTGAATAGGAAGAAAGAGAAAAAAAAAGTATAACCAACGCAAGTAATGATTGTCTCTAGGGATTATCCACTATCGGTCACTTCAAGTGGGTCCATGTTATGAAATTCTTTTTTTTCCCTTGTGATGGAGGGAAAAATACCGTTAAATCACATCATGTCTAACCATTATGCGTATAATTGTGCACTTTTTTTTCCTTTCTGCTTGCTTTTTGTGAAACAAAGTTTAGAAGGCTCATTACAACTTCTTCTTCTTCTTCTACTTTTTCTTCTTCTCCTCATTTGGTTTGTTTGATTTGAGTGCTGCTGGTTTCCCGATAAGGTAAAAATTTCTTCATTGCTCTCACTTTGATCATTCTGCGGGAGAGACGGAGTAATACTATTTCTAAAAATGCTGGTTTATTATAGAGAGTATTTGTGGTATTGCTAGATACAACGGGGAGGAACGAGTGCTAATGTTCATGGAGCTGACTTCTTTTGAATCAGTGTCGGCTGAGATATGTGAGTGATGGGGTCTTGATATTTCCCGTGTCAGGGTGAAGTTTGTCACACTTGATGGACATAAAACGGTTTGTCCAGTAGAAAACGAGGTTGACTTCCAGCGCATGTGTCACGTGTACTCCATCTTCAAATGCATTGTAGTCGATCTTGTTGTTGAGACAGATGATGTGCCATCGTATCCTACTGAAAATGAGTTTTTCTCATTGTAAGATTTTTCTCTTTTATGTTTATCTAGTTGTATAAGTTCATTATTGTTTAACTATGCCAGTCTCTGTTTAAATATATTACGTTTCTATTTAAACATTGTCTTTTTCAATTAATTTATTTTGTTTCTATTTAATTATTTGAATTAACATTTAACTGTTTAATTTATCATTTAAACACTTTATGTCTATGCTTAACATATTGATCATTATCGTTTAAACTGAAGTGTTGGCAGGAATTCGGATTCTCCGTGTCCTCCGGTCCCACCCCATGGTGACCCTGACGGTGTGGGATGCCTTCCATTCTCATCAGATTAATCGAACTGTTGTCATTGGATATCGGAGAATGTTTTGAAGGTATTAAACATTTCAGGGACGCACTTTGAAATTTTGTAATCAAATGGAATTTTGATTTCAAATTCATCAAGAATGAAAAATACCGGGTAACTGTAGAATGCGCTGCCGATGGTTGCCAATAGAGCCTTCATGCATCAAAAGAATATAATAAAAATACTTTCAGAATCAAGACAATTAACCTGTCACACACTTACGGTGGTGGAATAGGATCGACGTCACATCTGAAAGCGTTCAAAAAATAGGAAGCGCATGAGTGATCCAGAAGCTCAAGGACTGGCCCTTGTACAAGGCCATGACATTCAAGAAGGATATGTTGCAAGAATATGGTGACCACATTCCATACAAGCAGGCTTGGTTAGGAAAAGAGCATGCCCGGGTGACCCTCGACAACAGTGACATCTGCAGCTATGATTTGTTGCTTTGGTACTTGGATAAGGTGGTTGAGACGAACCCCGACAGTATTGCGATTGTTGAAAGAGACGGTGAGCATTTTAAATGTGCATTCTTTTCTTTCAAGGCGTGTATTGTGGGATTCAAGAGGGCTTGCAGGCCACTGCTGTTTCTCGATGGTACCCACCTCTTTGGAAAGTATCGGGGTACTCTATTGGGTGCCACAGGCAAAGATGGAAATAATGGTTTTTTCCACGTCGCCTTCGGTATTGTCAACAATGAGACCGATGGTAGTTGGACTTGGTTCATTTCCAAGCTAGGTAATTCTTTATACGATGAAGGAGATTATCAAGGGATAATTACATTCATGTCGGACAGGTCTAAGGGCCTTGTGAATGCTATTGCGAGAGTCTTCCCTTCTTCCCCACATGCATACTGTCTTCGACACCTGGAGGCAAATTTTATGAAAGCCAACGTCATATTCAGGAATGTATTGATGGAGGAGTGCTGGTCTATATACTTTCATATTGCGTGGGCATCCACGTCTAAAGAATTCGATGATACCATGAATGAACTGCGGGCCACATCACCCGAAGCCCATCATTGGTTGATTAATAAATCAGATATGTCACATTGGTCAAATTATTTATTCAGAGGTGAATGTTGTGGTGAGATGTATTCAAATATCGCAGAGTCATTCAATGCGTGGATCAAAGAAGCTCGGCATTTACTGGTGATGAAAATGGTCGACTCTATAAGGTATTCGAATGTTGATTTTATTTACACTTAAGAATTGGTCTTATCTCTTAAAACATTTCATTACTGTTCAAATATCATTTTTTGTGTTTAACTATCTGCCTCATCGTTTAACTTATTTTCCTACGGTTTAAACAAATGTGTTTCCATTTAAATATCAATGTCTTTGCTTAACCCTGATAAAGATTTGTGTTCTACATTGTACAATTTCAAGTTGATGCGCATGTTATGCAATCGCCACGAGCAAGCGAACAAATGGGAGACCTACTTATGCTCGAACATACGTTCGAAGGTAGAGATACTTGTTGAGGACAGCCGAAATCTTCATGTTGGTCATTGTGTCGATGATCGTTATGAATTGATTGACCAGTGCAGCAACTCTGTAGATCTTGCCAATAGAACTTGCTCATGTCGCAAATGGCAAGTTTATGGTAACCCGTGCAAACATGCTTGCGCTACAATAATGCAGACAGACACCAATGTTCATCGATTTATTAGCGGCTACTTCACCATCGACAATTACAAACTGGCATATAAGGAAGCTATATTCCCCATACCCCACAATAACAAGCCTACGGACGAAAATCAAGAACTGCGTTTGCGTCACACTGTGACAAGAAGGAAACTAGGGTGTCCTAGATGAAATAGGATTGAGTCGCAAGTGTTTGAGGTCCGCGAGTTACATTGCAGCCGCTGCCACGCCTATAGGCACAATCGTAGATCTTGCAATAAAATTGTCACTAACTAGGCATTGTAAATAAACAAATTTTTAAAAAGAAACAAACTTAATTGAGTGCCAATTGGTGATATTTAAACAGAGAAACTTATATTCTTAAAAGGTAACACATATATTTAAATAGTGACATTGTTTGTTTAAAGAGATACTACTATTTTTTAACTTATTATCCTATGTTGTTTGTTTAAACAATGACTACTTTATTTTAAACATAAACACTGATATTTAAACAATAAAATTGAAAGTTAAGCAAAGAAAGGCGAGTATATAAGTATACAGACTTGTAAATGAACACTAGTAAATTTACATTAAAAAATTTGTCATGTTCCTCGAAAATAATGAATTGAATTAAAATTTATAACAACAAAACTATTTTACATCGTCTAAACAAAAAATATCATGTCAATTCTATTTCCCTATAATCGAAGACTCCCCTTTGTTAGTGATGGAGGCTACGCTCTCTTCCTTAAGTATGTGGGCAGTATACTTTAATCTCAGATAAGGGATGTCTGTTGGCGGTTGCCGTAGTTTTTCATTGTCAATTAATTGTTTGATAAACCGCATGACATAGACGTCCTAGTCGACACTTCCTTTTTTTTGTCGTGGGGTTTCAATGCCGTGAATTAGTGGGTACTTTGTGGTCACCATCTCGCCGAACTCCATATCGATACAAGTGTCGAATAGCCTCCGCTGTAGAGGTATACAAATTGAGGTTAGAATACCTATTATTTACCAAACATTATTAATGAAACTCAGTTTTTCAAAGAACTTACCATTTCTGACGCATCTTTATCATACTCCTCACTTTGGCATCAAGAATAATGCCTATATTCTTGTTTGTTATTGTCAAGGACCACGAGATGGAAGTAGCCATTCATGATTATCGGGAGGATGACAATGTCAACATCATGCAGCTTGCGCGCAGCATCCCCGATCATAGCGAAAGTCGTATCAGATGCGTTTTCCTGCTTTGACATAAACAGCGCCAGTGGTCATGTGATGGAGACGCGCTTCTTATAAGGATATGGTACTCTGCTCAGCGACTTTTGTAAAATGCATATGAAAGCATACATCACATCGTCTGACACCATCTCCTTCCCGTCAAGCAGTGTGAATAATCTGGACCGTGTGGTGCTGAGAGAGTCATTCATCCACATGATAGTCCTGCGGTTAAATGGTAACAGATATAATTAAATGATATTGTTAATATATTTAAATGATATAGAAAATATTTAAAATATATTGCAAATATTTAAACGGTAACTACATAAATTAAAGGTTAATATATAAATTTAAACAATAGCATAAAAACTTCAAACTTACTTATCCATAGAGCAGTTGAGGAAGATCCTTATCAACTCCTGCTTGAATTTGTTCAATCGCGATTGTCCAAGGTATTTTTTCTCTTTAGAATAAAGTCTTTTCAAACTTCTTCATATTGTTGGTTGGGAAGGATCATATCTTTCGTTGACTTCTTGGTGGCGTTCCCTTGCCACTTGGCAACAGCTATTTTGGGATCATCATGCAGCACTATTGTTGACGGTTGCCGGTGTTCAGCACTAGCAACATCTTCCTTCGATGCGAGCACGATGACAGTATCAACCGGAGACATATCCTTACATGCTTCTTGTTGTTGTGGGATTGTGTCTGCCTTCGATGTGGTACTGTCGGCCCTAGTTCCACCGACTTATGATTTGGTTGACAATAGAGTCAACGATCTTCTCAACCGCGGCCATGGCAACAACATCAACGGGAGACACACCTTTAGCTTGTTCTTGCGCTGGAAGTTAATCTCGTTTTTTATTGGACAAACTGTTTTATGTCCATCGGGTGTGATAAACTTCACCATGACACGGGAAAGCTCATATGTCTCAGCTAACACTGATTCCCAAGAAGTCAGCGCCGTAAACATTAGCACTCAGCCCTCCCCATTGTATCTAGCAATAGCACAAAAACTCTCCATAATAAACGTGCATTTTTATAAATTGTTACTCCATCCCGTAAAATGATCAAAGTGAGAGCAATGAAGAAATTATCACATTATCAGGAAACCAGTAGAACTCAAATCGAACAAACCAAATAAGGAGAAGAAGAAGAAGAAGATGTGATGAGCCTTCTAAACTTTATTTGACAAAAAGCAAGCCTGAAATAGAAAAAAATTGCAAAATTATATGCATAAAGTTCGGATATGATGTGATTGGGCGGTTTATTTTCCACCATTTTCAACGACAAAAATGAAATTTCATAACATGAACACAGCTGAAGTGACCGATAGGGGGTAAAAGGGAACTTAAACAATTATGGAAGAGTTGTCCAGGTTGTGCAAAAGTTAGAGGGGCTATTTAGGATTATTTGAAATTCATAAGGGGTAAACAGTAAGTTTACCTAAAAAATATGAAAAACAATAATAAATAAATAAATAATAGTAAATAAATACTTATAGAAGAAGAATAATAATAAATATAAGAAAATTAATAAATAAATAAGAAGAAGAATAAATAATAATAATAATAATAAGAATAAGAATAAGAAAAATAATAAAAAAATATGATAATAATAATGATGATATATAAATAAATAATAAGAAGCAAAAGAAGAAGAAGAAGTAAAATAATTAATAGTAAATAAATAAATAAACAAGAAGAAGACGAAATATAATAAAAAGTGAGAAGAATATAAAAAATAAATAATAATAATAATAGTAATAATAATAGTAAGAAGCACAACAAGAAGAAAAACAAGAATAAATATAATAAAAAAATAAGAAAATTAACTAATAATAAATAAATATAGAAAAAGAAGAAGAAGAGGAAGAATAAGAAAAAATAAGAAAATTATAAATGAATAAATAAATAAATTAATAATAAAAACAATAACAGTAACAATAACAATAATAATAATAATAATAATAATAATAATAAAAATAATAATAATAACAATAACAATGAGAATAACAATAACAATAATAATAATAATAATAATAATAACAATAATAATAATAATAATAATAATAATAAAAGAATAATAATAAGAAAAAGAAGAAAAAGAAGAAGAAGAAATATAATAAAAAATAAGAAAAAGAGGAAGAAGAGGAAATATAATAAAAAATAAGAAAATAATAAATAAATAAATAATAAGAATAATACATAATAATAATAATGACAAATAAATAAATAAATAAGATTAATACGAAGAAGAAGAAGAAGAAATTAATATAATAATAAATAAATAAATAACAAGAAGAAAAAGAAAAAGAAGGGGAAGTATAATTAAAAAAAAGAAAAATTACAAATAAATAATAATAAAGAAGAATAATAATTAATTAATTAATTAATAATTAAATAAGAAGAACAAGAACATGAAAAAGAATAATAATAATAATAATAATAATAATAATAATAATAATAATAATAATAATAATAATAATAATAATAATAATAATAATAAACGAAGAAGAAGAAGAAGATGAAGAATAAATATAAGAAAAAATAAAAAATTAAGAAGAAGAAGAAGAATATGAAGAAATATGATAATAAAAATAAAATAGAAATATATAAATAAATAAATAATAATAATAATAATAATAATAATAATAATAATAATAATAATAATAATAATAATAATAATAATAATAATAATAAGCAGTAGAAGAAGAAAAAGAAGAATAAATATAAGAAAAATAAGAAAAATAATTAATAATAGTAATAAACAAGATAAATAACAAAAAGAAGAAGAAGAAGTAATAATAATAATAATAATAATAATAGTAATAATAGTAAAATAATAATAATAACAATAATAATAATAAATAAATAAATACATAAATAAATAAATAACAAAAACAAGAACAAGGACAAGAAAAATAAAAACAATAATAATAAATAAATAAATAATAAGCAATGAAAGAAAAAGAAGAAGAGAGAGAAATATAAATATAATAAAAAATAAAGAAAAATAATTAATAATAATAATAATAATAATAATAATAATAATAATAATAATAATAATAATAATAAAAAAGAAAGAAGAAGAAGAAGAAATATAACAAAAAATTATGAAAAATAACAATTAATTAATTAAATTATTAATTACAAAAAGTAGAAGAACAAGAACAAGAAAAGAAGAATAAATATAATAAAAAATAAGAAAAAAAATAATTAATTATAATAGTAATAACAATAATAAAAATTAAATAATTAATTATAAGAAGTGATGCAGTAAGAAAAAGAAAAAAAGAAGAATAAATATAATAAAAATATAAGAAAAAAATAATAAATAAATTAGAAGAATAAAAAAAAATAATAATAGAAGTGAAAAAGGAAATATAATAAAAAAATAAGAAGAATAAATAATAATGAAATATAATAAAATATTAAAACAATAATAATAAATAAATAAATAAATAAATAATAAGAAGAACAAGAACTAGAAAAAGAAAAAAATATATAAATAATAATAATAAGAAGCGGAAGAAGAAGAAAAAGAGAATAATTATAACAAAAAATAAAGAAAAATAACAAATAAATAAGAAGAAAGAGGAAGAATAAGAAGAAGAAAAAGAAATATAAAGTAAAATATTAAAAATAATAAATAATAAATAATTATAAGAAGTAGAAGAAGCAGAACGAGACAAGAAGAATAAATATAATAAAAAATATAAATAATAATTATAATAATAATAGTAATAATAAGTGGAAATTGTAAAAAAAAGGTCTAAGTTTGCAATATTGCCAAAAACACCCCTAAATTTGGCAATTTCTAAAACTCCCTTTTTTAAACTAAATATTTTTTTCAAACCCCCAAAACATGTACCCTGTGGTTAACTGAGTTATTTCAAAAATTTTTATGGACGTAATTGCCCTTATATGGGAAGTCGTAGACTCGCAATCATTTCGTTGGTTTCAAAGGAAGTGGGGGGCTTTTCTTAGGGTAATGCCAAGAGACGACTTTACTAGAGCCGTATACTTGTTTTTTCTCAACTCGCCTCTACAGCTTTCCCTTTCTGAAGTTGTTTCTAACGGGACATCCTCTCGTAATTTTAGCTTTTTCCCTTTCCATCATTGTCTCAAGTAGAAGTCCCGCAGTAAGTATTCGACATTTCATTATTTTGCAATCTAAGGTATTGAAAAAGTTGTGATTATGGTTTTATGTTAACTATTCTATTAGAAAGAAAGATTTTTCAGTTTTGTTTTGTGGTTCTGTTTTTATTGGAAGATACTGAAGTCTGTAGGGGGATTTCTCGGCTAGTATTTTGTTTTGTTTTACATTTTCGTCTGTGTACATGATCGAAATAGTTTTTCGATTGTTATGATTTGTGTAATGTTTATAATGTACGTTTCCCCTTTTATTTGATATGATTGCAGTTTTAGAAATGATCTTTCCGTTAAAAAAATGAGTTTTAGTTTAAAAACGTATGTCTCCGTTTAAATATTGTGGTCACTGTTTAAAAAACTAGATCACAGTTTACAATACTATATCCCTGTTTAATAATTGAGGCTTCCGTTTAAAATCTTATATGTCCGCTTAAAAATTTGTCAATACTGCTGAATGTGTTGTTATTGTCGCAGCCTTGTGATTATGGCGCTCAACCTCGTTAATGGGTGTTGCTAATTGACAACGGTAGTGGAGACCTAGGCTGAATTGAAAGTTCACATGACCCATCGACACTGGGAGATCATCTGTAGAACACCGTTTGCATCATTTACTGCGCTGGAAGCTGTATTCCAAGAGAGGGCCCTTCTTGATTCTCTATTACAAAAGTATGATAACCACACCAATAAATCCAGGATCGGGGAAAGCCTGCTGAGTTACAAGCCTAAAGAGTTGAGTTACAAGCCTGAAGATGTGGCCCTTGTTTTTGGTCTACATTTCGATGGAGACACAGTCGTGTTTCAGAAGAAGAAAACACGCTCAGTTATCGAAGAAAGGTATTTATCAAAAACCTACTAGAGACACAGAGACTCCATCAAGAGAACTCTTGAACAACTTGTTCAACAGAGGGGAGAAGAAGAAAATTTTGTCAAACTCCTGATGGTGTACCTCATGGGTACAATCCTCTTCCCAAATACCTCATGCTCGGTTCCGAATTGGATCGTTGATTATGTTGATGATCTACTTGGCACGGGGCGATATGCATGGGCGCAAGAAACGCACAAGTGACTTATGGAGGACATTCCACAAGCAACCGCTCAACTACAAGCTAGATACGCGGCGAATAAAACCAACAGTGGTATATTAAGGGATTGTTCACCACGAATATCTCGGTTTTTATGAGTCGACCGAACCGTAAAGAAAGTCCATTTTGCAAGACCCCAAGGATTCTCGTATACGTGAAAGTAGTTACCGGATGCAAGCGATGATAGAAACCAGCTTTTTTTCATCTCGAAGGAAAAGAGGTAATAAATTATGAACAATGTGTTTAACAGTAGTAGTTAATGTTTAAATATAGTATATAGCGTTTAACTGTGTTTATTTTCTCGCTTAATAGTATTCTTTAGACTTTTAAACATTTTTGTTTTTATCTTTAAATAAATACGATACTGCTTTTAAATATATAAGTTAAATGTGTAAATATATTCGTTATTGTTTAAACTGAATGATTTCTCTGAGATTGTTTTATTTACATATGTTAGTTTCCTGGCTGGTCCCAGTGAATGTTGATGAAGATATATTTGTTCGGGCCAACTGCCGGGTGGATGCTATTGCTCTAGAGCCACTTGCTCGAAGGCAAGATGAGAGACCAACCTCTTCCGTGAACGCTCGACGCCATTCTCCTACTTCCAACCCCAACGCCGCGACGCGATTCCTCGACGCCGAGAAGCCCTCCCCTACCTCACCCGATTGCTAAACGCCCTACACCGACCATGACAACGATAGTTCCCCGATCACCACAGCTTCCCTCAACCTCAAAGAAACCCTCGACAACACTAGGCAACGACGTCACTGCAACTCTTCTGTAGGCGTGGTAGATATTGATGACCGAGTTTCCTCGGCTTGTCGCTCGAGTTGAGGCATTGGAAGGACAATCAAAAATCGATCGAGCCCGTCCCCTCCAAACAAATGAAACACCAGGGACGGACGTGGCGTCAGAATTTGACTACGAGGACTTCATCGGGATGGTCATTCCAAGACGGCCACGTTTGAAGGGACTTGAAAGAAAGAGGAAACAATAATACCTCTCTATCCACCACCGGCTCGATGAAACAACAATAGCGCACTCATCGGGCGGCCGATGTCAGTATTGAGTCTATCGCCGTGATGACATGGGCCGCCATGGTGGAGAAGAGTGTAGATGATGTTGTTATTACCGCGGTTGATAAGATCGTTCACTCTGTTGTCAACGTGTACTCCATCTTCAAATATGCTGTAGTCGATCTTGTTGTTGAGACTGATGATGTGCCATTGCCGTATCCCTCACTGAAAAACTATTTCTTCCTCGTTGTAATCTTCTTCTTTTTATGTTTATCTAGTTGTAGAAGTTAATTATTGTTTAATTATCTCATTTTTGAATTTAAAATATATCAAGTTTCCATTTAAAAATTGTCTTCTCTGCTTAAATTATTATGTTTCTATTTAAACATTTGTTTTAACGTTTAAATTTTCTACTTATCATTTAAAAATTTTATGTTTCTACTTAAAATATTGATCATTTTTGTTTAAACTAAAGTGTTGGCAAGAATTCGGATTCTGCAAGCGTTTCCGTTCCACCTCATGGTGACCTTGACGGCGTAGCATGCCTTTATTCCTTGTCGATCAATCAAGTGTTGTCACTGGATATCGGACAACGCTTTTCAAGGAGTTGAACATTTCGGAGATGCACTTCAAAATTTTTTCTTTCAAATGCAATTTTTGACCTCAAATTCCTAAAGAACAAAAAAACACGGGTGATCGTGGAATGCGCCGATGGTTGTCAATGGCGCCTTCATGCATCAAAGGAATATAATAAAAATACTTTCAAAATCAAGACAATGGACCCATCACACACTTGTGATGGTGGGATTAGATCGGCGTCACATCTGAAAGCATCCAAAAAATTGGTAAGTGCATGAGTGATTTAGAAGCTCAAGGCACGACCCTTGTACAAGGCCATCGACATTCAGAAGGAAATATTACGGGAACATGGTGCCCACATTTCATACAAGCAGGCTTGATTGGGAAAAGAGCATGCCAGGTGATACTCGACGGTAGTGACATCTCTAGTTATGATTTGTTGCTTTTATATGTGGATAAGGTGGTTGAGATAAACCCCAGCAGCATTGCGATTGGGAAAGAGACGGTGAGCGTTTTAAACGTGCATTCTTGTGGGATTCAAGAGGGCTTGCATGCCGCTGCTGTTTCTCGATGGTACCCACCTCCTTGGAAATTATAGGGATACTCTATTGTCTGCCATAGGCAAAGATAGAAACAATGGTTTTTTCTACATTTCCTTTGGTATTATCGATAACGAGACCGATGCCAATTGGACGTGGTTCATTTCCAAGTTAGGTAATGCTTTATACAATGAAGGAGATTATCAAGAGATAATTACATTTGTGTTGGATAGGTCTAAGGGCCTTGTGAACGCCATTGCGAGAGTCTTCCCTTCTTTCCCACATACATACTGCTTTCGACATTTGGATGCCAATTTTATGAAAGCCAATGTCCGACTTGGGAAGGTATGGAGGGAGGAGTGTTGGTCCATATACTTTCGTATTGCGTAGGCATCCACTTCTAAAGAATTCGATAATTCTGTGAATGAACTATATGCCACATCACCTAGAGCCTATCAATTGTTGATTCATAAATCGGATATGTCACATTGATCGAATTATCAGTTCAGAGGTGAACGCTAGGGCGAGATGTATACAAATGTCGCGGAGTCATTCAATGCGTTGATCAAAGAAGCTCGGCATTTACCGGTGATGAAAATAGTCGACTCCATAAAGTATTCGAATGTTGATTTTATTTAATTCTTAAGAATTGTTCATTTCCTTTAAAATGTTTTTGTTACTATGCAAAAATCATTGTCTGTGTTTAACTATCTGGCTCTTCTCTTAATTTCGTATCCTACCATTTAAAAATATTTGTTTATCTTTAAATATCAATGTCTTTGCTTAACCTTGTTTAAGTGTTCATGTTCTACGTTAGTACAGGTTCAAGTTGATGTACATGTTATGCAACTGCCATGAGCAAGCAAACAAATGGAGACCTACTTATGCCTGGACAGACATTCGAAGATAGAGCTACTTGTTGTATAAAGCCAAAATTTTTATGTTGGTCGTTGTGTTAATGATCTTTTATGAAGTAATTGACCGAGGCGTAAAACTCGTAGATCTTGCCAATAGAACTTGCTCACGTCGCAGATGGCAAGCGCTTTGGTATCCCGTGCAAACACGCTTACTGCTGCAATAATGCAGATACGCACTAACGCTCATCGATTTGTTAGCGACTATTTTCACCGCTCGAGCAATTACAAATTGACGTACAAGGAAGCTATTTTCACCATTCCTGACAATAAGAAGCCTACGGACGATAATCGTGAACTGCGTTTGTGATCTTCTCTAATGAGAAGGCAACCTGGGTGTCCTAGACGAAAGAGGATCGAGTCGTAAGTGTCCGAGGTCCACGAGTGACGCTAGACCAACGCCACTAGTCCGATCTCATAATTATAGATCTTGTAATGAAACTCGTAGCTAAATAGGCATTGTAAATAAACAAATATTTGACAAACTTATTTGAGTGTTAACTTTTGATATTTAAATAAAGACATTGCCTCTTAAACGTTTTACTTAAACATTTTGAGAAACAAAAATGGCATTGTAAATAAACAAAAAGTTAAACAAAAACTCTTAGAATTTAAACAGAGACAATGATGTTTAAACAAAAACAATGATATATAAACAAGGAGACAATGTTATTTACAGGGTAACTCGACGGATAAACAGTAAAATTAAGAATTTAAACAGAGAAACCGAGATATTAAAACGAAAGAATCAAATGATATTTAAACAAAAAACAATGATATTTAAATGAGATACAATGTTATTTACACGGTAACTACGCTTTTTACATAATTACATATTAATCTTTTTTCACCCTCATCGATGAATCCCTTTCTCAGTGATGCCGGCTGTGCTCCCTTCCTTAAGTATGCGGGTAACATACTTTAAGCACAAGTAAGGGACTTCCGCTTGAGGTAGCTGTAACTTTTTAACGTCGAGTAGCTGTTCGATAAACCGTATGAGATAGACGGCGCAGTCGACACTTCCTCGTTTCTTCCTTAGGGTGTATTGCCGTGAACAAAGGGATATGTTAGAGTCTCCGACTCACTGAGGATCATATTGACTCAATAGTCAAATAGTCTCCGCTGTCGATATTTAAAATTTGATGTTAGAATCCCGACTAAGAGAGCATTATTTATAAAAACTCTAGTTATCAAAGCACTTACCATTTCTCCGACGTCTTTGTTGCACTCCTCACTTTAAGCAGAAGTACAGTGCATGTATTCTTGCTTGTCATTATCAAGAACGACCAAATGGAAGTGGCTATTCATGATGACTGGAAGGATGACTATGTGAACATCATGCAGGTTACGTGTGGTATCTCTCATCATAGTGGGAGCCGTTTCACTCGCGTCCTCATGCTTGGACATGAATAGTGCCAGTAGTCGCTTAACAGAGGCGCGCTTCATGTATGGATATAATACTCTCGTAAGAGATTTCTGGATTATGCAAATGAACGTCACCATGAATAGTGCCAGTAATCACTTGATAGAAGCGCGCTTCATATATGAATAGAGCCAGCAGTCTCTTGATAGAGGCACGCTTCACATTGTCTATCACCAATTCCTTCCCGTCCAGCATCGTGTATAGGGTGCCTCGTGTGGTGCTGACATAGTCATTCTTCCATACGACAGTCCTGTGGTTAAATAGTAAAATAAAACTTAAACAGAGACAAAATAATTTAAGTGGTAACTCATAAATTTAAATCATATCATATATATTTTAAGTATAATGGAAATACTTGATACTTATGAATCCATCCAGTAATTAAGCAGGATCTTAAATAACTCATGCTCAAACACGTCGAGGTGCCCCTGTCCGGGGTATATTTTCATCTTCGGTCGAAAGTCCGTCTGCACTTCCTTATATTGTTGGTTGGAGAGGACCACACTGTCACCCAAAGCACCGGTCGTTGTTTTTTCACTGACATTTCCTTGCCCCTCGTTAACATCATCTTTCGGTTCATCACTAGGTGCTGTTGTTGACAGTTGTGGGAGAGTTTCTCCCTTAGATTCGCGGTGCCATCGGCCAGTTCGACCGAGACAAGGATTTCATTAACAATGCTGTCAATGATCATTTCAATCACGGCCATGACGATAGCATAAACTGGAGACACAGTCTTTGCGGGTTCTAGTTATTGAAAGATTGTGTCTACCTTTGACGCGACACTGTCATCCGCCGGTTCCACCGAGATGGGGATCTCTTAGGCCATCATATCGATTACAGTACCGCAGCTTCTTCCCGAGTAATTTCCTTAGACGCTGCAGCTAGTAGTCGGGTCGATCAACCGCAGGTGGTCCCGCTATTATTTCATCATCGGCCGGTGGAGGGAGAGACATTATTGTTTTTCTTCTTTTGGCAATTCTCTTCAAACGTGGCACTCTTCGAACGGCCATCCCAATGACGTCATTGTCATCAAAATCCGACGCCATTCCACTTACGTCCTCGGCAATCACGGGGCTACCTCGGCTGCATCCGGGCATTTCTGGGTACCATCCATGCTAGGTGCTTCATTTGTTTGTAGGGACGACGCATGAGATTGTGCCCGTTCTTCCAATGTCTCCACCTGAGTAACAAGTCGAGGGAACTCGATCATTAGTACCCTAGCACGCCCTGTAGCAAACATGTAGTGACATCGCCCGCAAGGGGCCGTAGTGCCGAGGGGAGGAGGGGGCTGCTCCGGAAGGAGGGATCTTGCCGTCGTGGGAGGGGTGTTGCGGCCGAGTGGGGGTAGGGCGAGGCTCCTCCAAATGGGAGAAGAATTCGTGCGCGGTTGATCCGTCATTAGGTAAACGGCGTCAAGGATGCCTTAAAGAGGATGGTCTCTCATCCTGCCTTCGAGCCAGTGAACAAAGATTTTTTGATCCGTATTCGCCGCGACCAGCTTAGGAAATTAACATAGTTAACCAACATAATGTCAGTAAAATCATTCAATTTAAACAATAAGAAATGGTTTTAAATAGTTAACTCAATTATTTAAATAGTTTACTTAGGTTTTTAAACGATATCACAAATATTTAAACAGAAAACCGCTAGTTTAAAAACTAAATAATATTTTTAAACAGAAATATTTGATATTTAAACAGAGACTCATGATTTATTACCTCTTTTTCTTCCAGCGATGACAATATGGCTTCTATCGACACTTGTTTTCGGTAACTATTTTCACCGCAGCACAGCATCCTTGGGGTCTTGCCAAATCTCACCTTCTTTCCAGTGCTAGTCAACTCATTAAACCAGATGTTCAGTGCGACCGAGCAACCTTTGTGTTCATCTTCTTCCTGGCTCATCTCACTTGCACTCGAGCGGTCGCTTGTGGGATGTCTTCCACCTGCAACTTGTGCGTCATTCGCACCCATGCATATCGTCCAATGATAGGTAGATCATCGACATAGTCAACGATCTAATTCGGAACTGAGCAGGATGTGTTTGGGAAGAGGATTGTACCCATAAGGTACACCATCAGGAGTTTGACAACATTTTCTTCTTCTCACCTCTGCTGAACATGCTGCTTAAGTGTTCTCTTGATGGAGTCTCTGTGTTTCTAGTAGGTTTTGGAAAAATATCTATCTTCAAAAGTAGAGCGTGCTTTTTTTCTTCTTCTTCTGAAATAGGACTGCATCTCTATCGCAGTGCAGTTCAAGAATGAGAGCCACATCTTCGAGCCTGAAACTTACCAAGCTTTCAACGAGCTTGAATTTGTTGGTGCGGCCATCATATCTCTATAGCAAAAAATTAAGGAGGGCCCTCTCTTGGAACATAGCTTCTATCTCGGTGAATGCTACAAATGGGTCCTCCAGATTATCTCCCAGTTTCGTCCACTCATTTGAACTTTTAACATAGCCATAGTCTCCACTACCGGTGTCAAGTAGCTTCGCTCATTAACTAAGTTGACCACCATAATCACGAGCCTCGCGATAATAACCATCCATTAAACAGTATTAAGATAAATTGAAGTAGAAAGTAAAGTTTTTTAAATGGTAACCTAAATTCTTAAATGGAGACATAAATATTTGAACGTAAAACAACAACTCTTAAAATGTAAACATAAAAATGTTTAAATAAAATCCCATTACTTAAACGGAAATCTCATTTTTAAAACTACAACCATATCAATGTAAAGGGGAAACCTACATTGTATACATTACACAGCATAACAATCGAAAAATCTCTTTCAATCTGTACACAGACAAAAATGAAAAACAAAACAAAACCCTAACCGATAAATCTCCCTATAGACTTCAATATCATCCAATCAAAACAGAACCACAAAACAAATCCGAAAAAAATCTCTTTTTCTAACGTAATCGTTTATAAAAATCATAAACACAACTTCTTCAACGACGCTCTACCTTGGCTCAATACTTTAGATCGCAAAACGGGATGAAATGCCGAATACTTGAGCTGGGAATTCTTCTTTAAGGCAATGGTGGAAAGCGAAGTTCATCTTCGAGACAAGGTTTCCCGAGCAGAGTCAACTTTGGAAATAGAAAAGTCGAAGAGGCGAAGAGAAAAAAAGAATAACCGACTGACGAGTAATAGTTGTCTTTTAGGGATTACCCAAAAAATAACCCCCACTTTCTCTGAAATCGGAAATATTATTGCAATACCACAACTTCCCATGCAAAGTGCAATTTCGTCTATAAAATTTAAAAGAAATTCTGTTAATGCCGGCTACAATCTTTGGGGGTTTGGAAATCATTGACTTTAAAAGGAAAGTGTTTTTAGGGATACACAAATTAAGGGGTTGTTTTTGTGCATATTGCAAAGTTAGGGGGTGTTTTTGGTAATTTTTCACTATTTTTTTATTATATTTCTTCTTCTTCTTCTTCTTTATTTATTATTTTTCTTTTATTTTTTATTATATTTATTCTTGTTTATCTTCTTCTGCTTCTTATAATTATTTATTTATTATTATTTATAATATTATTTATTTATTATTATTTCTCATAATTTTATATTATATTTCTTCTTCTTCTTCTACTTATTATTATCATTATTATTATTATTATTATTATTATTATTATTATTATTATTTATTTTCTTATATTTATTCTTCTTATTATTCATTATTTTTCTTATTTTTTATTATATTTCCTATTCTTCTTCTTGTTTGTTGATTATTAATTATTTTTCATATTTTTTTATTATATTTCATCTTTTCCTTCTTCTTATAATTATTTATTTATTTATTATTAATTTCCTTGTTTTTATTATATTAATTCTTCTTGTTCTTGTTCTTGTTCTTTTTCTTCTTCCTATTATTATTATTATTGTTGTTGTTGTTGTTGTTGTTGTTGTTGTTGTTGTTGTTGTTATTATTATTATTATTTTCTTCTTCCTCTGCTTCTTATATATCTTATTTATTTATTATTATTATTTTTTTATATTTTATTATATTTATTCTTCTTTTTCTTGTTCTTGTTCTTCTTCTTATTCTTCTGCTTTTTATAATTATTTATTTATTTATTTATTATTTTCTTCTTCTTCTACTACTACTATTGTTGTTGTTGTTATTATTATTATTATTATTATTATTGTTTTGTTATTATTATTATTATTATTATTATTATTATTTTTATTCTTCTTCCGTTTCTTCTTATTTTTTTCTTATTTTTTTATTATTTTTTTATTATATTTATTCTTCTTATTCTTCATCTTTTTTCGCTTCTTATAATTATTTATTTATTTTATTATTAGTATTATTATTATTTACAGGAAAGTACCCTTAAATCCCTGTGAGTTTGTGGTTTCCTGATCGGTCCCTCCTTTTTGTTTTATTTATTTTTTAGCCCATTTGCACTTGACGGAGGCAGGTGTGTCAACGGGTGGTGAGGGAAGCTTTGGGATTTGCGCTGGAAACACTATTGTCACTAGCGCGGCATCCCTTCGTCTCCTTCTTTACGTGGTGAAGGTCGTTGAAATTCTCTTTTTCCCGCAGTGGTCTTTTTTGCAGAACTTTTTCTTCGAGTTACTCGGAGTCTCCCATCCTTGGTTTTGAATTGTTTGTGAAGATCATCACCAGCAAGGGCTTCGGTGAACTAAAGATTGGTGATTTGCTTCAAGGAAAAATCCAGCACAAAGGTTGGAAAACTTTCACGGGTGTCCATTGAAGAATGGTTATTTGATTGGTATTCTTTATTTTTTTGTGTAATTTTGTTTATTTCTTGTGTAATTATCAACATTTAGTGGGGTGTAGATCGTAATGTTTGTGGCTTTGGTTGTATAGTTACTGTGTAACGTTTGTGGTTCGATGTGTCTAATATTATGTTCATATTTCAGTTATTGAATCGGTGTGTGTATTTATCAATATAGAACAGAAGATGGCAACAACACTTACGAACGCTTGGTGTTATTTGGCCCCTGTTGTGGAAATGATCACAGAGTTAAATAAAAATAAAGAGGTTGCACTGGGAGATCCTCTGTTGTACGCCATTTACCCATTTGATTGATGTCGCACCCGTGGTTCAGGAAAGAGAGGTTCTTGACGTGCTGTTGCAGGTGTATGATGACTGCAGCCAGCGCTTTAAGATAGGGGAAATCATGCTCTCATTTAGAGCAAAAGACGTTACACTCATTCTGGGCCTCTATTGTGATGGAAATACTATATCCTTCAAGCACGAGAGGGTCCAATCTGAGTTTGAGAAAACTTTTCTTTATAAAATACATAACCATCACCGCGATGCAATTAAAGAAAACCTATTTAGGCTTGTACGCAGTGAAGATGGTGAGAAGGAGACCTTTGTGAAGCTCCTCGTGGTGTACTTTATGACTATTGTCTTGTTCCCTAATATTTCTCTGGATATGGCACCATTCAAAGTTAGGTACACTAATGATCTAGCGTCACTCAGCGGTTATGCTTGGGCGCATGTAATTCACAAGTAGCTCATGACCGATGTCGCTACAACCGCCACCAGTGTCCAACTTCGGTGTAAAGGAAAGTACACCACTACAAGCTAAATGAAAAGGTGCTCCATTGCCTTGATCATCTGGTTCTATGAGGTGACAGGCAGTGAAAAGAAACTGGGATTGGGATGTACACCCCGTATAATGTGTTACGATGAGAAAAGTTTTATGTGTATATTTTTATATTAATTGTGTATGATATGTTGACGATGTTGTATTTGTTGCATGTTTGCTTTACATTTCTTCGAGCTTATACGAGCTAATGACGAAGAGAAGATCTGAGTTGGTAATGGTAGTCAGAGCCGCAAACAAATCTCTAATAGATCATCTGATCCAGGCGACTCAAAAAGGAGGTCCTGACCACCAACTATTCCGACGAGACCTTCAAAAAAAAAAAGTCCCCACCTAACACTGTGAACAAGCCAAGGGTCGAGCTAGCAAAGAAGCAAGCTGGGGATAAATCCCCCAATCGAACTCTGACAAAATTGGCCACCGTCAGATGTCAATTGAGAAGCCGGGCGAGGTTTATTGGAGCAACTTTTAATTGAGTTTCATGATCTTCGCCCTCGTATAGACGAGCGCGACAAAGAGGATGCAAAGTGAAAGAGGGGCAAGCCACCGCCACCGCCTCTGGATTCAGCCACCTGTGTGGCACCAACAGATATCGGTCGTCCTCCTCCTTCATCAGGTTAGTCCACTGGTTTTGGTACAAGGTTCAAACGGGTAGCACAATTTTGGCATGACGTGAAGATGACTGTCCATGGTGAAATTCCTGCACATCATGAGGCTGCTGCTAGGGGGATGTTCAGGTTCCCCCGACGGCAAGTCACCAACCGAGTTAAAAGCAGTAGCACAGGTCCCCGTTAATGACAATCCTGTTCCGGATGCCTTCCGTGATGAAATTCCTTTTGCTCCTTTCCCTCCCGAGACCCCAATGACCACAGATGTTCCAGTAACAGCATAAGAGACTCCTCCCAGGAGTGTTATGCAACACACGACTACTGTAGATACACATTAACATTGTGTGTTTTACTTGATTTTATTGTTTGTTGTGGGATGATGACACACTAGACCCCCAAGGCCACCGGGTGTTGGTGAACCTTTGGGGGTTTTATCATGTATGTTGGATGATAACTTGTTAATTCCATGCTTGGGTAATTTTGAGATCTAATCTATTGTTTTCATGCTAAGTGCTACACTAAGGAGAAATCCGTAGCTCTTTTATGATTGATGCATGTAGATGTGACTTGCTCGCATGTATTAGGTCATGAATGGATTAGAAAGGGATACTTGTATCATCACGCCGAGAAATCGGGTGTTTGGTAGCCCTCCATGTAGGTTTATTCCTAAGTGAGATATCCTTATACTTAATGCAATCGTAGGAATGTGGGTTTGGGAGAAATTCCTATCTATGTTCGTATGGGATTAGGGTTCAATCGCCGAGAAATTGGGGTTGTTCTATTCTTGGAATCTCATGGTCCATTTTACCCTTGCATCTTTAGATCATCATCCATGTTGCATGATAACCCCTCAAGGGGATCCACATCCATAGGCCTTTGCATTTCATCGATTATCTTGCTTGCTTATTGCTTGTTCTCTGTAATTTGTTCATAATATTGTTTTAATCTTGTTTTAGTTTTAATTGCACCTGTTAGAGTAAAACCCATCACTTGAGATCTTAGGCTAGATAATAGCTCGAGAAGGAGTAATAGGAGATCCTTAGCCCCGTGGAATACGATCCTCGTGTCTTCACACGAGGTATTACTTGGCGATCCCGTACACTTGCGGGGAAGCAATCAATGTGCCCCTCCCGAATCGGTGTGTGAAGATTTTTACTGGGCACCAGTATAACTTTGAAAAGAATTTGTTGAAGTGTAACTGGTCATTAACCATTTGTTTAAATCACTTTATTTAGTTCGAGAAGTTGATGAATGGTAAATCATTTGTTTCCTAGGGTCTTAGGAAAATGCAGTATGCATGCCTATGTGTACTTAGTTCTTTGCATCAGGTACATGTATTTATGGTCATGAACATTAACGTCTTGGTGCTTGATAATGTAGTGATTGTATGTTTATATATGTTTTAAATAAAAATATTCCAAATCATCATAAAAAATCATGGAAGTCGTAATATTAAGGAAAGTACCTGCTATTGAAAACACCAAGAGCTTCTCTATCACCCAAGATTGGTGAAAAGATGGTAGAGAAAACACCAAGAGCTTCTCTATCACCAAAGATTAGTGAAAAGAAGGTTTTGAAAAAGCCACGAGCTTCCCTATCGCTAAACATTGGTGTTAAGAAAGTACTGAAAGCGCCGGGAGTTTTTTTATCCCCTAGAACAGCTGTTATTAGGATTTCAAGCATGAAACTAAGAAAATTCGGAAACAAGAAGCTTGGCTCACCTGTGAAGAATGCAAAGAAGGTATCAGCACAGGATAATAATGATCAGGTCA
Source organism: Dioscorea cayenensis subsp. rotundata (assembly GCF_009730915.1). NCBI lineage: Eukaryota > Viridiplantae > Streptophyta > Magnoliopsida > Dioscoreales > Dioscoreaceae > Dioscorea > Dioscorea cayenensis. Next base: position 11,364,232 of record NC_052490.1, read on the forward strand.
AGGAGAAAACAATTTATGCTATTGATCAAGGACCAGAGATCAAATGTGAGCAAGATGTGCCTCAAAAAATCGACCTATTACAAATCATCTACATCATCACAGAGCTTGTTAATGGCTTCATCATAGTCTACGGCTTCTGATACTTCACATGAGAATGAAGAGAATGAAGCGAATGAAGATATTGAATCCACATATACTGAAGTCAGTGTTGTTTCTGAAGATGAAGACATAGAGAGTGATAATGAAGTTGAGCCTCAAAAAAACTTGAGGAGAGAAGGATTTTTAAAAAAAGTGTTGCTCACCCAGATGATGAAGGTCAGCCACCTCACAAGTTGAAGTTCCACAGAGGCAAAGTACTTGATCCTCAGTCCCAAAATAATGGTCCTAGACGCCTTCGATTCAGAAAACCAAGAGTGGTGACTGAGAACGAAAACGACAGAGGAGAATTAGGGAGGAGAAGCTTCAGAAAAAGAAGCAATATTAGTGGTGTAGATATGAATGAGGTTCCCGAAACTAAAAATGTGGTGCTGAGACATCAAGATCAGCAGAGAAAGAAAGATTCTCAAGGTTTGTTCAATCATGTCATCGAAGAAACTGCACGTTGAACTTCCAAAATGAAAAACATGCATACATGCATGGCCAAAGAAAAATAAAATAAAATAAAATAATATAAATGAAATAAAAACAAAACAAATGAAATATTGAGAAGCATGAAAAGAAAAGAAAAGCATCACTTGTTTAAAAAAAATAATAATAATAATAATAATAATAATAAATTTGGGCCCACCATTTAAATGATGAGTATGGGGTTAAAAAGAAAAATTTCATGTGGCTCATGCATGCATAAAAAAACATGCATACTCATGTTTTGGTAAGAGTAAATGACACACAAAAAAAAAGAAATGAAATAATGAGAAACATAAAAAAAAAACATGCTATGGTCTCATGACATGCAGAATAAAAAAAATAATAATAAAAGAAAATGATGGGCCCACCATTAAAAAAATGAATATTTACATGCATTTTTTTAAAAAAATATTGGAAATGCAACCAACATTATGTCATGCCATGCATGCATGCAAGGTATAGAATTGTTTTGTATTTCCTTTAAAAAAAACAAACATGATTTAGCTTTACGAGGTGTTTGATTGATTATAAGAAGGATTAGTAACGATGGATGTTGGTGATGTTGATTAAATAAAGAAAAGATGGTGACTACAATGATACGAACCATGAAGAAAAAGGTATGGCCAATATATCAAATACTGATGACATGTTGTTATTAGAGCAACGACAAAATTACTCGGTCCAAGGCTATAACAAGAATGTTCAATTCCCGGCAACGGAACCCTTTTTTTTATACGAAAAATGGAAACGATATATATATATATATATATATATCTTAAGGCTGTAATGAGAAAGACATTTCAAAATGATTATGAGACATGCAACGTGGTGACAAAGCACAGGCAGTGGTGAATTTCAAGGCGATAACGAGATATATATCTCAAAATGGCAACAAGGCAGTCAATGCAGTGGCAATGATATAATATATATATATATATATATAAGTGATGTAATAAACATGTTCATATAATAAAATAAATAAATTTTATAATTTGCAAATTTTTCTTGCCCTTTTACTTGTATTTGAGCCCTTAATCGGAGGTTCCCAAGACATTGTCTTGGGTAATTAATAATAGAGGCTTGCCTCTATTAGAAATGGAAGAATCCATGAAACAAATATGATATTTGTGTTTCGATGTGCCGCCTGGTGTCTTCTTCACAGACATGATACCAGACGTGTATTTTCTATCCCACAAGTAGATCTCAAACTCTTTTTTTTGAATAAAATCTCAAACTTTATTTTGACTAAATCTCAAACTCTTTTCTTTTAAACCTTATCTTTGAGTAGATCTCAAACTCTATTTTGTGTAGATCTCAAACTCTTTTTCTTTCTTTTTTTTGTTGATTTCAAACCTTATCTTTGAGTAGATCTCAAACTCTTTTTTTTTCAAACCTTTATCTTTGAGTTGGTCTCAAACTCTATCGTGAGTAGATCTCAAACTTTCTTTTTTTTTATTATTAGCTTATTAAATATGTGGTTCTCCTTCCATTTAGGTGCCATTCCTAACATAAATGTACATGGGGAGGATCAAGCTAGCATCTCCAAATCGGGATCCAACTCAATAGGTATGTTACTCAACAAGTCTTTCTTTCCGTATTTTTCTTAATTGCCAATCTCACTCATTTTAATCTTTTTCCTTTCTATTGCATATCGTCATGAAGCTCCTTCCCTGAAGATGAGTCCCTTCGTACATGACTTTCTGTCTTCTGACTTTGCACATGATGTCAACTTGTAAGAAATGACACGGGCTTGGAGTCTTTTTGGGTAAATAACCTTATAGAAAAGGTGAAATCATCGCATCCTCATGAGCATGAATCTTTGAGGGAGGAAACTACAAAATAACACAAAAAATTGATGACACATGGAGCTGACATTTCAATCACAAGAGACAAGATATATGAAGTACTTGATATGACCAAGATTGCCCATGACACAAATAATGGAGGAAACAACCTAAACTTGGCAAAAAAGATGGAATTGATGGTGAAATAAGAAAGGCTAAAGAAAACCAAATTGTCTCTCACAACAATGTCCCAACATATGGATGAGGCTAATATGGAGCTCATACAAATAAGAAAGAAATTGTAAGAATGGAGAGCCCTAGGGGAAGAATTGAAAGCGCAAGAAAAAGAAAAAGAAAAAATCATCTCCTCAGGAATGAGCCTCTTATCTGATGCTCCTCCCATTGAAGAAGTGAACAAGTCCCTCGCTGATATCCATCAACAAATTGAAGCTCTTGGAGGTAGTGGCGACAAATTACAAACCTCATTGTCATCTAAGGAGGCTCTTGCCAACTTTGAGAGAGCAAAAGCTTAACTTTAGGCTTAGCTTATTTTTATCTTTGAATTTGGCTTAGTTTACTTTCATTGCTTAGTTTTAGGTCCTACCTATTTTATTCATTCAACTTTAACTTGATGCGGTCCATGTCTTCGCAACTTTTATCCTTAGTAATAGAAATTTTCTTTTCGAACATTTTTGCTTTTTAATTTCTTCCTCTTCTTTTTTATGAGTGGCCAAACTCCAAACATGACTTCGACTATTCAACTCAAAGAAAAATAAATTTCATGACTATCAGGAAAGATTCAACCATCTGATCGTCAACTAAAAAAAAATCAACAATGAAGACCACCATACTTAACAAAATCTGATTTAAAATTATGAATTTTTGTAAGAGGTAAAATGAACCACAAATAAAATCTCCACTATCCATATTGAAGATGATATTGTTATGAGCATGTAAAAATATTTCCAGAAAATATCCCAAAATATTTAATCATTCAGTCATCAACTTGATGACAAATAATTTCTATGATGATTATCAATGTATTTCACTGTTGAGTCATGGATTTGTTTTAGAATTTTCCGAACTTAAAATATAATCATAACCGTTCACATGAAACATCATGACGTCCCAAAGCTTCAATAAAAGTTTTAGATTAATCAGAAAAGTAATCTTAGTCCGATTAAGCTTTGATCAACTCTGGTCATTTGAGGAGGAATTTTCTGAATTTTAGCTTGAAGTTTAAATTTCTTTAAAAATCATCAAAACTCCAAATTTAATTTCAACTGTTCATATTAACCATTGTCATGTGTTTATGACGTATTTAAAATTTCATGACGATCAGAGCTAATCTGGATACCCGATTAGCTACTTGATCAAAAAAACACTTTTTATGAAAAACTGCAGATTTTGCCTTCAAAAATCATCATTTCCTTGATTGTTCTTCCCTTTTTTCGATTTTTTTTCTTTTTTGTTTTTGTTTTTGTTGTTGTTGTTTTTTTATCTCTTTTTTTTTGTTTTTTCATTTTTTTTTACTTTTTATTTTCTCTTTATTTTTTGTTTATTTTCTTTTTATTTTCTTTCTTTTTCTTTCCTTACTTGATCTTATAGCTTCTTATATGATTTGCATGTAATCTATTAGAGCAAAATTTACAAGAATCATTTCAAAATTCATGGGATCATGTCTTTATTCAAATTGATAAAGAAAAACAACATGATAGAATTTGTGTTGTGCCTCGAGAAGCATATATCATGCTTGACCAACTTGCTCAAACAAGGGCATTGGACATTCCGTCATAGACAAACACAAAATTTTCATTTTACAATATGCTTTTATTTAAGTTGAGAAGAGAAAGAAGATTATGGAACTTGTAATTTGCCTCGAGAAGCATATGTCATGCTTGACCAACTTGCTCAAACAAGAGTATTGGACATTCCGTCATAGACAAACACAAGGTGTTTTTTCTCTTTTTTTTTCATTATTTTTTTCTTCTTCTTTTTCCCCTTTTTTTCACATTTTCATATCATGGATTACAGCTACATCATGGATAATATTTTTTTAAGAAGCACGCATTAATGGGTGGCATAGGTCTTTTTCCATCGTTGTCAATTAGCTGATAAGCACCACCTTTGTAGACTACCTCTATAATATACGGACCTCCCCAATTTGACTTGAATTTGCCCCCAGCATGCTTGTTGGTGATGATTGGTCTTCTTAAGACCCACACCATCTCTCATTTCTTGAAAGTTCGAATTCGAGCCATCTTATTATAAGCTCGAGCCATCCTTGCTTTGTACACTTCAAAATTCTATTGGGCCTCTAGTCTTCTTTCATCTAGAGAATCAAGTTCATCCAAACACAAGCGAACTCTGTCTTCATTTGTGAGTTCATTCTGTAAGGTAATTCTCAGAGATGGAATCTGGACTACAAGTGGAAGAACAGCTTCTGTATCGAAAACTAACGAGTACGGTGTTGATTGAGTTGGTGTTCGATATGTTGTCCGATATGCCCATAAAACTTCAGGAAGCCTTTCGTGCTAATCCCTTTGACTTTTTGAAACTACTTTCTTTAACAACTTGGATAATGTTTTATTGAATGCTTCCACAAGACCATTTGCTTTAGCATTATAGATGGAGGAATACCTCCAATCTATTTTGTGATGCTGAGCAAACCTTCCAACCTTGAAACTTTTGAATGCTCGCCCATTGTCAGAGATGATCCTTCGAGGTGTTCCAAATTTATGTATCACATGGCCTTTGAAGAGTTTGATGATGTTTTCTGCCTTTATTTCTTTTAAAAGAATGGCTTCCGCCAATCGTGAAAAATAGTCAGTGGCAACTAATATAAAGCGATGCCCTCTTAATGATGGAGGCTCAATAGGGCCTATCACATCAGTCCCCACATCTCGAAAGGCCATGAAGAGATGGTAGGGTGCAAAGGGTTGGGATGTTGATGAGTGAAATCCCCATGAGCTTGGCACAGTTTGCACCATATTGCATATTGTAGGCAATCATTAATCATGCTTGGCCAAAAATACCCAATATGTTTGATCTTTAACCACATCTTGGGTCCTAATTGGTGAGCTCCGCAGATACCAGAATGGACTTCATGCATAACTTCTTCAGTCGCCTCCTTTGAGAGACATCTTAGTAGGAGTTGATCATATGATCTTCGATAGAGAATATCATTAACAAGGGTAAACCTCGTCGCCCTTCTCTTTAACTGCATTACTAGCGACTTTTCATCTGGGAGTTTGCCATACTTCAAGTATTTAATAAAAGGATCCCTCCAATCATCTTCGACAATTGATAAACCTTTTTTATTTCTGTTTTTTTAACCCTTTATCAAGGCATGAACTCAATACCCTCCTGCTTTGAATGGTGACTTGGATCTCCTCTTGATTTGGATCAGCCAGCTCTTTTGCCAGTTTGGCTAAGCTATCTGTTTTTCCATTAATTGACCTGGAAACTCTCTCCAGCTTAACATCAGGGATTTGCTCGAATAATTCAATAACTCTCTGATGATATCGAAGAAGTTCTTGCTTACGAGTCTTAAAACTTCATTCAACTTGATTTATAATGAGTTGTGAATCACCATATATATGCAAGCTTTAAATCCCCACATTGACTCCTAGCTCCAATCCAGCAATAAAAGCTTCATATTCTGCTTCATTGTTAGTGCATGGCTTCAACAAAGAAAGAGAGTATCTCAAGATCCCACCTTTAGGAGAAATGAAGATGAGTCCAGTGCCAGCTCTAATTTGAGGAATTTTAGGTTTAACAGCAAGTTGGACCGAAGAAATTTCATCAAAGTACATCTTCCAATAGTGTTTTCCCTCTCCAATTGCAAAGTCTCTTCATCAAGGAGATCACATCTCAAATGAGATTCATCAGGAAAAGGATGCGCCGCAAGAAAATCTGCCAATGCTTGACCTTTGATTGCTTTTTGTGGAGTATAAGTTATTTCAAAATCCATGAGTACCAATGCCCATTTCGCTAATCTTCCAATGAGTAGTGGTCTGGTCATCAAGTATTTGAGTGGGTCTATTCTTGAGATAAGAATGATTTTATGTGAGAGCAAATAATGTCGAAGCTTCTTTACTGCAAACACCAAGGAGAGATAGTGCTTCTCTATTGGTGTATATTTGTTTTTAGCACCCACCAACATTCTACTTGGGTAGTATAGGGCATTCTCCTTTCCTGCTTCATTCTCTAGAGCTAGCAGAGCTACAAGGGTTCTATCCAAGGCTGTTGTGTATAAGATCAATGACTTTCCTACAATTGGCTCTGCTAACACTAGGGGATTCATTAAGTAGTGCTTGAATTCTGCAAAAGTGCTTTGCCACTCATCGTTCCATTTGAAGGGAGCGTTCTTTTCACCAGCTTTGAGAACCGCATACACCTGCCCGAAAGATTGGCGATGAATCTTCGGATATAGGCAAGACGTCGTTAGAAGGACCTCAACTGCTTCAATGTCTTTGGAGGTGGCATTTCTATGATTGCTTTAATTTTGGAGGGGTCAATCTCTACTCATTGATGGCTTACGATCAACTCAAGAAATTTTCCAGATAATACCCCAAATGCACATTTTATAGGGTTCATCTTCAAATTATATTTTCTAATATGATCAAACACTGTTCTCAAGTCATTGAGGTGTTAATCTCTTGATTGTGTTTTTACTACCAAATCGTCTACATAACACTCCATGACTTGGTGAATCAAATCATCAAAGATTTTTTTCATGGCTCTCTGATATGTTGTCCCCGCATTCTTTAGTCCAAATGGCATACCCTTGTAGCAGTAGATGCCTATTGGTGTCCGGAACGTAGTATGCTTTTCATCCTCTGGTCCATCTTGATTTGGTTGTACCTAGAGAAACCATCCATGAAAGAAAACATCTCATAAGAGGAAGTGTTATCAATCATGATCTCCAGAAAAGGTATTAGAAAATCATCTTTGGGACATGCTTTGTTTAAGTCCCTAAAGTCCACACATATTCTGATTTGCCCATATTTCTTCTTGACGGGCACTATGCTTGCGATCCAATTAGGGTAATTTTCTTCCCTTATGAAACCATCTTCAATTAGTTTCTAGGTTTCTTCAATGACGCTGTCCTATAGATCAAACTTTATCTTTATTGGTTCTTGTTTCAATGGTTGAAAATTTGGGTTAATGGCGAGCTTGTGCACTGCTACTTCTGTGTCAAGCCCTGGCATATCCTTATAGCTCCATGCAAAACAATCAATATACTCTGCAAGGATGCTTTGAATGGCTTCTTTCTCTTCTTGAGTTAGTTGTCCACTTAAGAAAGTGGGTTTAGGATCGCCCTCACTTCCCAAGTTGATGTCCACCAACTCATCAATTGTCGCTTGCCCTCCATCTTCATGTTTAGGGGGTGCGTCCTTCAATTTTATATCTTTTACGAGGTGATTATCTGATACTTCTTCAACTGGATCTTCATCCCTTGTATGCGACCCTTCAACAGCTGACACCATGCGACATTCATATACTTGCTCATCTTGAAACCCAAGACACTTTTTTGTTTAAACCTTGACCTTGAATAGCAATCTTAAAAGGGCGCCAAAGTCTCTCAAAGATAATATGCCTGTCTTTCGAATGCTTCAAACTAATTCCAGCTTGCTTTATTAATTTTCATAGCTTAGGAGGATAGTAATCTGGAATCCTCAAAGGCCAAGGTTTTCATCTTCCATTGCTTTGCTCATTAAAATATCTTCATCATTAGACTTATTGGGATCAAACTTATAGAAGATAATCCCTCTCTCCTCTTGATGGCGAGAAGGCACATAGAAGGTAGTGAGCCGTTCTACCGAGTTAACATGCAACTCATCAAGAGCTTTGTAAAGGCCCTCCGGTATTCTTGTAACATGAAGAGAGCTTTCAACCAGAACTTTATCATCATCTTCTTCTTCTTTTTTAATTGGTAAGAATGAAGCTTCTTCTATGTCAGAACCATCACTTCCAAAATGCCGATTCCTCTTGTGACGACGAGCAAGTGAGTGACCGATTTGTATGTCTTCATGATCTTTTTCTTCTTCTGAAGGCACCGTGTCACTTCTAAAGTGCTGTGTCAAAGGCAAAAATGAAACCTTCTTCTGAGTGAGCTTGGTAGTTTAGTGACTTTCATAAGGGCATCATCTTTGGCTGCAGAAAGCTTGGCCCCCTTTTAGTGTATCCACAAATACAGTACATCCTCATAGTTGATTTCATACACACTAAATGGTTGGATCTCTCCATCTATATTGTATACATCATCATCCTTCATATATTTCAAACATTGATGCAAAGTGGAAGGAAACCACATAGTTTTCATGTAGCCATGGTCTTCCCGACAATGCTCTATAGGAAGCATCAGTGTTGATGACATGAAACTTCACCTCTGATGTTGATAAGTGCTTGTGCGATACGAATACGAAGCATTCATTCTTTATGTTGAGCATTACTTTTCTCGGGTTTTTACACTAATATGTGTGTTTTTATGTTACTTTTATGCAGGTAGGGTTGTGAGGCCGAGTATGAAGGAAATAGGCCAATGTGGATCATAATGCACCAATTTTGTAGGAAATCTTGCTAAGGTTCAAATGCGAAGACATAGGACAGGTGTGAGATGCTAGAGTGTGTGCCAACCTCCTCGTATTCGAGTGGGCACATCCATTTGGAGGGGCACAAAGGCAGTCACATTCGAGCATTCCGACTTATGCACATAGAACAAGAGCTCCACCAACGTGTACACCATTGAAAAAGCAAGTGATCCACAACGTGAACGTGTGCCCATTTGCGTTACCCCGATGAAAGTATGAAATTGGGAAGCTATTCGAGTCGAATCTTGTAGCGAGTAATGTAGCAACACTGCGAGCATATCTGTGAGCGACCTTTGCTCACGACTCGGCCGAGAAACCCGGAGAAAGCGAGAATCCACACGGGCGTGTGGAAATTATCCCACGCCCATGTGGAAATTCCGCACGGGCGCGTGGAGCATCCACGCCCGTGTAGTCGCCCGATTCAAGCCCTATTTAAAGCCGATTCAGCCTCGATTTTGGGATTCTTTTCTCCATCTTTTCCACAACTTGAGAGAGGGCTTCGGCTAGGGTTTCGAGGGGTATTGGCCAAGGTTTTGGAGAGGTTCTACGGCTCCAACATCGTAATTCCTTAGGAAGAAGGTTGGTAGGGGAGCTTCCGTCGAGGCGTATCCTATACGAGACGAGGGAATCCTTGTACGACGAGTAGAGGACTTTCCACAAGACCATCGACATGACTATCGAGGGGTTTTCTTTACGGATTCATTGCTTTTACATTCTATTTCTTTGATTGTACTTAGCTCCATTGAGAGCTAAAACCTTAGTGGGTACTCGGGTATTGTGAACCCTAGGATGTATTTGTTTCTTTGAACCTCTTTATTATGCTTTCAATAAATTGATGTTTATTGTGAGTTCCAACCTTGAATGCTTGATTGTATGAACATTTCCCCTAGAGTGACACTTGGGTTGAGAGTTCTTGTTGGTAACCTTGTGAGTGAGTGACACACCACGAGCGTTAGACAAAGCTAGGTTTGAGAGGGTTGAGAGGGTGAGTCGAGAGGTGCAGGGAGCGTCCCCTTTTCCCCTCCCGGTGTGATAGATTCTACCTTCGTTCCTCGAGTTCTTTGCGGCCATAATAGAGTGAATGGTCTAAGGGATGAACTTCGTTGGGGCTTAGTTCCGCGTGCAACGGAGTGAAGCGTTGAGGTGATCTTAGTATCTAGGGCTCAATTGTGGTTAGGGACCTTCCACCTGGACCAAAGGGTTAGGTCTATAATTAGGAAGAGATTTATCACTTGGAATCCCTAGAGCTCATTGCAACTCTATGCGAGTGCGGGGTGTTGAGATTGTTCGATTTCTCCTCCGGGACATGTATAGAGTTAGGCATAGTTGACCTTAGATTTGGGACTATGTAATTAAGGATTTCCATGACTCACCATTGCATTGATTAGGAAGCATAATAGAGGGTTCTTGCACTTGAAACAATTATCCTAGGCGGAGCATTATCCGGGTACCCCATCTTTATCAATTGCCTTACCCCTCTTCTTTACTTTTGCTCTCTTACTTGTTGCTTTTACTGTTGAGAATTGAATCATTATCACACTCATCATCATTGATCTTTTACATAGCTAAGAATTGAATTAAGTATTTTTATTTCCTACTCCCTATGGATTCAATACCCGCTCACCCAGGATTATTACTTCGATAAACCCGTGCACTTGCGGGATATACGCAAGGGGACCTTGTTAGATGTCAACTTTCCAATTTTTAAAGGGAGAGTAATTGACCCAAGGGCTTTTTAACTATGCTGGTTAAAGCCTTGGACAATGATCTTTTTAGCCGATAGGTGATATTTCTCTAAAGGCAAGGTATTCAAAGTCTTTAGTGTCATCAGATTTATTGATGAGCCTAGATTAATGAGGATTTGGTTGACTCATATCCCATCACAAGACCTAGAAACATATAAGGGTCTATTGTGCTCCCTTGTCCCCAACAATAAGTCCTTCTCTGAGAAATTAATCATTGGAGAAGAAAATGCGTAGAGAGCTTCCGTCATATGAGCTTCAGCAAAATAAGCTTAGTATTTTTCCGGGTTTTGCAAGACATGGATCAATGTGTCTCTTAGCTCCTGCGATATCATCAGCGCATGAAAGGCACTTAGTTGAGCTGGAATTTTCTTCAAATGGGTAGTAATATTTTAGTCTTGTGTCTTTGAAGAAGAAGTCTTGCGTGGTTGCATAATGTCTTCATTTACGTCAATTACTTTCTCTTTTCCTTTATCTTTAGTGCCATGTGCTTGCTCGAGAAGCCTTCGCACGTTATTAATCATTCGAGGCTCCTCCTCCTCATCTTGGTGTATGCACCAATTATCATACCTTTTTTTTATTATCAAGGCATAGCATGTACCTGACATCTCAAAATACTCAGGTAGGTTTATAGTACCCGACTTGAGTACTTTATGTAACCACCTCTTGAAACCATTACAATCTTCCAATGCATGCCCTATTAAATAATGAAAAGGACAATACTTACAATGATTTTTCATATTTGTTGTAGCATCCCTTCTATTCTTTAGAAGCAATACCCTTTCTTCCACCATCTTCTGAAATAATTCTTAAATTTTGTCTCTTCTTAAAGAACAACTCCCATTTCTTACATTGCTAAGAAGTTAAGGTGTTCTTCCTTCCTCCATGTCAGCTCTTTGGTCATAACTATGTTGAGGATGTGTCTCCCTTTTGAAGAAAGAAGGAATCATAGGTTCTATAATTCCAGATTCATTCCAAGGAGCATCACTATCTAGAACATGCGGCTTTCGATGAGTGAGGTCATATGTCACCCTTTGAATGAATGATGGAATTTCCTCACATGGCATCACCTTTCTGAGAATTTTATGTTTAGGTACCCTTATTGGCTTTTCTCTTGGACAGTGTTGACTTGTCTCAGAGGATTATGTTGGTATTTCTTGCAATCTTGCATTTGCCATCTGACCCCTTTCTTTAAAAGCTCGTTTCTTTTTATTTTTGCTTTTAACTCACATATGGTCTCTCATGTTGATCATATATAATAGCTCCAGTACAGAATTATCCTCATCTGGGTAATAGAGCTTTAGCTCATCTTCATCATCACCATCATCCCATGCTTCTTCTTCATATATGGTAATAACTCGAAAAGTCTCAACCATGGGCTCTTCATCTTGAGACTCATCTAAAACTGATAGAAGCTCCTTAACCTCATTAGGGAAGTAATTACCTAATGTAATTAGGGCTCTCTCTTCAACTAATGTAATTAGGGCTCTCTCCTTTTGTTGATAATGTTTTAAGGAGTCAATATATTCCTCAATAATTGACTTCTTATGATGGAACTTAGCAGGATTTATCTACTTCTACTTCTTTTTCTTGTTCTTGATCATTCTATTTTTCTTGACTTTTTGCTTGGGCTTCTCATCAAGGTCTTGAGCTCTCCGCCACTTGATATCAGGGAGCTCTCCTAATTTCTTTAAAATCTTTCTTGACTTCTTTGAGATAAAAATTTCCCATATGCCTTCTGGAACTCCAAGAGGAGTAGGCTCCTTGGGAACTTGAAAACCTCCCTCCGCTTGGATGCCTTCTAATATGCCCCTCCATCTTGCCTCCATGAAGCTTCTTCTTGAAGTGCCACTGACACATAGTTGGTGTGCTCTGCTGGTTGATCAAGCAATACATTTTTAGATAAAGTGATCTTCCCTTCTTGATACTGCCACTCAATCCAATACTTGAATACATAGAAGTTCTCAATTGAATGACCCAATATTTTGTGATATGGACAGAAATTTGGGTGATCTGTCTTGTCTACCTTTTCTGGTCTCTTGTTCTCTGGCAGATGCAAACCCACCTTCAATGGATCTTTGAATATCTTCATCACTTTGACCCTTTTAAAGGAATATTTTTTGTCCATCCTTTCTTGAAGAGAACTTAAAGGCTTAGGTGGTTCACTTCTGCTCCCAAGTGACAGTGGTTTTGGCTTGTCATAATTTGCTGATGTAGTGGTCTCCTTTACTTTATCAGTTGTAAAGGCCACATGCTTAACGCCTTCTGGCTTTCTTGGTTTTTCTTTGTCCACTTTGGTGGGTTGTATTGTGGATACTACCCTTGGACTAGTTTTTTCCAATTTTTTTACTTGAGAGATCAAGTCTTGGAGGGTGTGAATGTCAGATGAGCTAAGAAATGGAGCCATCCAATTACCAATATTCCCCACCAATAGCCCCACTTCATGCACCTGATTGAGTGGTTGTTCACACTTGATGCTCAAGTTACGCCGTATTATCACATAATCTATGACCTTCTCATCCTTGTTCTGCCTTGTGTTAGCTAAATCGGCTATAATGATTTTATCAATAACTAAACCGAACCGGACCCTAAAGGAGTCTTTCATTTGCTACCATGTCTGAATGGATTCATGTTGTAAGTTTGCATACCATTCAAAGGCCACACCAATTAGACAAGCGGAAAATTGTTGCAACAAAAGAGATGGGTTGTTGCTTGTATCCCCATATACTGTTATGAAATGAGCGGATGTTGATCGAGGGGTTCCCTGAGCCATTAA
>NC_052490.1:11378756-11518716 GCF_009730915.1 Dioscorea cayenensis subsp. rotundata
TGACAAATTTGTTGTAGTGTTACTAGGCCTTGTACGGATAGGGACAGTATGAACCGAGAGTGTCCAAGGCCTCATGTTTGTCTCGGCTGAGCTACAGTGTACTTATTCGTGCCTTAGCGGATCTATAGATGGCCGAGGGGGCAATACGAGTGTTTTGAGTCGGCAGGGGTTACTTTACTTGTATTCCATGGTCCGAACCGTTCCGATTCACTTGGGGTATATTGTGGCCGATTATCTGCGATATCAGTGCCATAATGGGAGAGTTGGAGTATTATTTGCTGGTCCCTACATCACTCGATTTATTCTGGGGATGGGCCTCATATACGCTATTCGGGACACCGAAAAGACATTTATTCCTTCTCCACTCGGACTCGATACTCTTAGGATGATGGGAGTAGTGCGCAAAAATGGTCCCAGAGTTCACATTCTGGTGACATCCACCATTGAGATCATGCGAGTAGAGGGATGCGGCGAGAGCGATTCAGCTGACCGGCGACCGAGACCTCAGGGGTGCCAAGGTACCCCTTTCGAGAACCTATGATCTTATTGAGAGGCTCGAGAGCATCGTGCAGGTGTATTCATGATGCGAGATCATCGAGATGCGATCGATACTGATCAAGACAAGATGTCGATATGATGGCCCGTTTCAACTTCTTACGATAGCTATTGAGAGGCTGACCCCCAGCTCCTCTAGCATCTCCTTCACCACCTCCACCAGCACCCTTTGATCTAGTACCAGTGAGCAGTAGAGGATCCGAGGCTCAACATCGACACTTGATTTTATTTTTCCTCATCTTTTTACTACGCATTTTATTTTTAGACTTGTATACTCGGAAAAGGACTTTCTTTTACGAGTTTATTTTTCATTTTGTATCTCGAGTCGTATTCATTGTCTTATCTTTTATATACTCGAGTTGTTTTATTTTTTTTATTGAGCTTTACTGAACCCCCTCGTGTATGCGTGCAGATGGTCTTGTCATCATGGGAATTGAGATTTTGTCATCGGCACGGCTAAGGTGTTTCGGCACTTGGCCGTGTGAGCTCCACAACCCGTTGGAACAACATTCCCAAGGACTTAGCTCCATCATATGCAACACTAGGAGTCAGGGGAGTATTGTTTTGATTGCTTCTCCCACATCTGAATTTAATTGATTCACATTATAAATGAGCTTGCATGTGCACATTAGGGACAATGTACAACTTAAGTGTTGGGGGTGAGGGGAGTTTCATAGTGCACACATCTCTTTTTATAGTAGTTTTGATTGATATATGCTCACATAGCCAATGACGGTTCACATTAGTTGCATTGATTGTATTCTTAAGTGTAGGAGAATTTTTAACATTGACTGTTTTCATGCTCTAGTTTTTGCTTGAATTTCTAGGAATTTTTGCCCGATTGACACTTGTTGCACTACTCACTCTTTGAACTCTTTTGGAAACTCATGTTTGATGTATAAGGGACTAGTTATAGTTGTTTATTGTGTTAATTCTGAAAAAAAAAAATGAAAAAATGAAAAGAAAGAACAAAATAGTTTTGTTGTTTAGTTGTGCTTGTTGGGTGGAAAGAGCTACCACCTATGATTTATGAAGCTACTCTCATAAGTCGGATACTAGTTATGCCCTAATGAGAGTGATAAGTGCTTGTGCGATATGAATGCGAAGCGTTCATTCCTTATGTTGAGCATTACTTTTCTCAGGTTTTTACATTAATATGTGTGTTTTTATGTTACTTTTACGCAGGTAGGGCTGTGAAGCCGAGTATGAAGAAAATAGGCCAATGTGGATCATAATGCACTTATTTTGGAGGCGATCTTGCTAAAGTTCAAACGCGAAGACATAGGACAGGTGTGAGATGCTAGAGTGTGTGCCAACCTCCTCGCATTTGAGTGAGCACATCCATTTGGAGGGGCACAAAAGGCGGTCACACTCGAGCATTCCGTCTTAAGCATACAAGAGCAGGGAGCTCCACCAACATATATATCATTAAAGAAGCAAGTGATTTACGACGTGAAGGTGTGCCCGTTTGCGTTACCCCGATGAAAGTATGGAATTGGGAAGTTATTCGAGTCGAAGAATGTAGCGAAGCACTGCAGCAAAGCATCGTAGTAGCATGTCACATGGCCGAGAAACCAGAGAAATAGAGAATCCACGGGCGTGTGGAAATTATCCACGGCCGTGTGGAAATTTCCCACGGGCGCTGTATCGTCCCACGCCCGTGGAGTTGCCCGATTCGACCCTATTTAAAGCCGATTCAGTCCCCGATTTTTGGTATTCTTTTCTCCATCTTTTCCCCAACTTGTGAGAGGGCTTCGGCTAGGGTTTTAAGGGGTATTGGCCAAGGTTTTGGAGAGGTTCTACGGCTCCAACATCTTGATTCCATTAGGAAGAAGGTTGGTAGGGGAGCTTCGATCGAGGCGTATCCTATACCGGACGAAGGAATCCTTGGATGACGAGTAGAGGACTTTCTACAAGACCATCGACACGACCATCGACACGACCATCGAGGGGGTTTCTTTATAGATTCATTGCTTTTACATTCTATTTCTTTGATTGTACTTAGCTCCATGGAGAGCTAAATCCCTAGTGGGTACTTGGGTGATTATGAACCCTAGGATGTATTCGTTTCTTTGAACTTCTTTATTATGTTGTCAATAAATTGATGTTTATTGTGAGTTCTAACCTTGAATGCTTAATTGTATGAACATTTCCCCTAGAGTGACACTAGGGTTGAGAGTTCTTGTTGGTAACCTTGTGAGTGAGTAACACACCACGAGCATTAGACAAAGCTAGGTTGGAGAGGGTTGAGAGGGTGAGTCGAGAGGTACAGGAGCGTCCCCTTTTCCCTCCGACGTGATAGATTCTACCTCCATTCCTCGAGTTCTTTGCGGCCATAATAGAGTGAATGGTCTAAGGGATGAACCTCCGCTAGGGCCTAGTTGCGCGTTCAATAAAGTGAAGCGTTGAGGTGATCTTAGTATCTAGGGCTTAATTGTGGCTAGGGACCTTCCGCCTGGACCAAAGGGTTAGGTCTAAATCTAGGAAGAGATTTATCACTTGGAATCCCTAGAGCTCATTGCAACTCTATGCGAGTGCGAGGTGTTAAGATTGTTCGATTTCTCCTCCGGGACATGTATAGAGTTAGGCATAGTTGACCTTAGATTTGGGACTATGTATGTAAGGATTTCCATGACTCACCATTGCATTGATTAGGAAGCATAATAGAGAGTTCTTGCACTTGAAACGATTATCCTAGGTGAAGCATCATCCGAGTACCCCATCTTTATCGATTGCCTTGCCTCATCCTTACTTTTTGCTCTCTTACTTGTTGCTTTTAATTTATGAGAATTGAATCATTACCACACTTATCATTTTTGATATTCCACATAGCTAAGAATCGAATTAAGTGTCTTTACTCCCCTACTCACTGTGGATTCGACCCCGCTCATCCGGGATTATTACTTCGACAAACCCGTGCACTTACGGGATATAAGTAAGGGACCTTGTCGAGAGAAAGAGCTATCTCCGGGATGTATGTAAGCTACCACCCGGTGAAAAAAAGCGCCACCTCGAAAGTGTGAAAGCCACCTTAGCGGCCTCTTTGGAAAAGGGCTACCTTAGAGGATGTGTGAAGCTACTATCCTTTTTTTGAATTTTTTTATTACATTTTGTAGATAAATAAGTCCCTTGTACGTAGAACTTTGAGGAGTATACTTTGGGTTGACTTGAGTGAGTTCACACATTTACACAATTTCGGGTTTGTCATCCTTTATGATTCAAGTTTTTACCTAGAGCATTGATTTTTCGTATTTAGTGTTGAAATTTCCCGTACTTGTAGAATGCACTCTTTGTATGCTTTGGTGAACCTAAGACCAAGCACTTCGAATGTTTCCTTCATCTATGCATATAATGTTTTAATCTTTACTTGAGGACAAGCAAAAGCTTAAGTGTGGGGGAGTTTGATAAGTGCTTGTGCGATAAGAATACGAAGTGTTCTTTCCTTGTGTTGAGCATTACTTTTCTTGGGTTTTAACGTTAATATGGCTGTATTTATGTTACTTTTATGCAGGTAGAGTTGTGAGGCCGATTATGAGAGAAAGAAGCCAATGTGGGTCGTAATGCACTAATTTTGGAGGAAATCTTGCTAAAGGTTCAAACGCGAAGACATAGGTCGGGTTCTAGATGCAGGAATGTGTGACAATCTCCTCGTACTTGAGTTAGCATAACTATTTGGAGGGGCACAAGGGCAGTCACAATCAAGCATTCTGACTTGTGCATATAGAACAAGATCTCCACCAACATGTCCGTTATTGAAGAAGCAAGGCGATCCACGACATAAACGTGTGCCCGTTTGCATTACCTCGATGAAAGTATGGATTTGGGAGTATTTCAGGCCGGTACTATAGCAGGGTACTATAGAAAAGATACTGTAGTAACACTGTTTACAGCCGGCCGAGAAAACAGGAAAACAGAGAATCCACACGGGCGTGTGGAAATTCCACATGCGCGTGTGAAAAATCCACAGGGGCGCCTACATGGGCGTGTGGATTCTCAATTCCAGTCCTTTAAAAGCCCATTTCAGCCCCGATTTCGACGATTGTTTTTCTCCATCTTTTTCCCAACTTGAGAGAGGACGGCGGCTAGGGTTTTGAGAGGTATTGGTTAGGGCTTTGGAAAGGTTCTCTGACTCTAACATCACGCCCGTTTGGAAGAAGGTTAGTGGGAGAGCTTTCGATCGACACCGATCCGTCGAGATGTATCCTAGGCGGACAAAGGGACCCTGCGACAAGTAAAGGACTCTCCACAAGACCATCGCCACGACTAACGAGGGGGTTTCTATGGATGCTTTGTTTTTACATTCGATTTCATTGATTATATATAGCTCCATGGAGAGCTAAACCCCTAGTGGGTACTTGGGTATCTGTGAACCCTAGGATGTATTCATTTCATTGAATCTCTTTATTATGCTTTCAATTAACTGATGTTTATTGTGAGTTCCAATCTTGGAGACTTGATTGTATGAATACTCCCCTAGAATGACACTAGGGTTGAGAGTTCTTCTTAGTAACTCTTGTGAGTGAGTGATACACCATGAGAGTTAGAAAAAGCTAGATTGGAGAGGGTTGAGAGGGTGAGTCGAGAGGTAGCGGAGCGTCCCCTTTTCCCTCCGGTGTGATCTATCCTACCTCCACGTTCCAAGAGTTCTTTGCGGCCATAGTAGAGTGAATGGGCTAAGGGATGACCTTCCGCTGGGGCTTAGTTGCGAGTGCAACGGAATGAAGCGTTGAAGTTATTTTAGCACCTAGGGCTTAATTGTGGCTAGGGATCTTTCACCTGGCCCAAAGGGTTAGGTCTATAGATAGGAATATGATTTATCACTTGGAATCCCTAGAGCTCATTGCAATTTTATACGAGTGCGAGGTTGAGAGGTTATTCAATCTTTCCTCTGGGACATGTATAGAGTTAGGCATGGTTGACCTTAGATTTGGGATTATGTAATTAAGGATTTCCACGACTCATTGTTGCATCAATTAGGAAGTATAATACAAGGTGTTTGCACTTGAAACGATTGTCCTAGCCGAATCAATATCCGGGTACCCCATCTTTATCGATTGCCTTACATTATCCTTTACTTGTGCCTTCTATCTTGTTGTTTTTATTTTCGTTATTTCATATTTTGTCACACTTTTCACTATTTATCTTCCACATTAGTTAAGAAACAACTTAAGTGTCTTTATTCCTTACTCTCTGTGGATACGATACCCACTCATCTGGGATTATTACTTCGATACCCGTGCACTTGCGGTTTACACGCATATACGGACGTGTCAGGCTGAAGACGAAGATTGATGGTGCGGGTGACCGGATTTGTTTGTTGGCAACTGGGGATGGGGTTCATTGGCGTCGGTGGTAACAATGACGTGCAACAAAGCTTGGTGGCATAGGATGTGAGTTGGTGGATATGTGAAAAAGATGAGGGTAAGGAGACATTAGGCCACTGCCTTTTTTTATTTTTTATTTTTACTTTTTTTTTAAATCACTAAATAGGAGAGAGAGGAGGATGACGTGGTTGCCAATGGTCATCCTGTAAAGAATTCGGACATCGTATGATATAGCATTACTCTAAAATAAATGAGAAAAATAAAAACTGAAAATATTACAAATGATTAGAGATGAATTTCATTTTATAATTTTGATTTATTAGTAAATGTTATATTTGATAAGGGGTTTATTGCAACTCCAAAATTAAAAAACCCTACCCCTAACCTCTGGTGACCCTCTCCTCTCTTCCTCTTTTGCTTTGGGGTCACGGCCATCTCTCTCTCTCTCGTTGAAGTTATCCCCGCCGCCTCTCGCCGGAGAAGCGGTCACACGGTCGTCATTGCCTCTCGCTCTCGGCTGAGGAGATACTTCTTCTTCTTCTTCTAAGTATATGTGTGTTTCCTCTTGTTCTATATTTGTATAGTTTTGTTCGCTGCCCGATTTAGCCTCCGTTGATCTCGTTCTGGTTACTTTGTTTCTCATGGTGCAATTGTTTGCCGTTTTTTTTTTCATGATTAGAATTATGTGATCACTCCCTTTGATTTATGGTTGTAGGACAAAATGTTACATTTTCCCTCGAGATGATTTTGCAGTTTAATGTTTAGAGTACCATGAAATCCCTTTTTTTTTTTTTTGCTCCATTATCACTTCAAGCATGCATAGAAAAAAGGCCTACTTAACATTTGCAACAAGTGCATGTACACTTGTTGGACATTAAAGTACTCGTTAAATTTCATTTTTGGTACCTTGTACAATAAGTCATATAACATTTTCATTCAAGAATGAAGGGCATCGGTTTAAACTTAGTTAGCATGATGGCATGGCATCTGACAAGTTCAGTGTGTGTATATATATATAATGGATCTAGGATCTGTATACAGTTGGTTTTTGCCAATTATGTTTATCGGTCAAGGAGACCAAGTATTCTTTGAGTTGCTATAGATAAGGAAAAGAGATATGAAGGAGGGTTGTAGGAGTGTCTGTCAAGTCTACCCTTTCATTTTAGGGTTTTATTCCCTGCAAGAAATACTTTTTTTTAGTTTCTTTTTTTATTGCCTGTGTTTGCAGATTATACTTGATGTACCATGACTAATACCTTCTTCTGATGTTAGATAGAGTGCTTTGACTAAGTTTCAGGTTATTACATACCCTAATTATGTTGTCCTTTACCAAGTTTTGACTTTTGGAGAGATAACTATGATTCTATTAGTTGAAACATTGATGGCTCAAGGAAATTGTTCTGTCCCTATTATACTTTTGCAGTATTTTTAATTTTTATAAGTATAAGAATTTGTTTGTAACTAGCTTGGAGTGCATAATTGACTAATTGGGGCACATGTTCCATTCATGTTGATGATATTTTTAGTGATGATTTTTTATCTATCACTGAATATGTTTAGAGGTGGATGTTAAGCCACTCCCAACACCTTTGAGGGCAACAATATTAGGGGTGGATTTGCGATGGATTTGAATTTTCCACTAGCTTTTAAGGGCAGTTTTGATAACGTTTCTCTATGGAAAAATTTGACATTAAAAAATCTGTTCTAGTGAAATTAGCTAATTAGCTGTTTTTACTTTTTTTCTAATTCTTAAGTACAAAATGAGCATTTTTGTCACCAAAAAGTAGACTGCATACAGGAAGAAACCCAAGGATAAATTATCTTTTTTTGTGATTTTATTTTTTTCCTCTATATTTTTTTATTAATTTATATCTTTTTATGGTTACTAAAAAAACCAATGTCGGCCTCTTCCAACTATGAGTTTTTTTGACACTATAATGAGCGAAAGTTTTTATATGCATATAGTTAGTTAGTATTCTGAACAAAAAGTTTGCTGTATCAACAATCTGTTAACTCTAATCACGCTAACAGGGGTAACACTTGTCGGGTTCATTGGTTTCCATAAGGAGACTTGTGTTTGTTCTTATTCTAGCTTCTTTGGATGTTGATTAAGGATAATTTCAACAAACATTACAACTAGGATTATTAATGGGGCTGGAAATATGCAGGGGGATATATTCCCCCATCTTGGTACCTGATTTCACACACCTTTCTCTATTTCCATTCCCAATCCTAGGTATGGAGATAGATTTTTCCTCATTCCTGTACCCACTTGGAGTACTCGGGGTCGGGGATTCCTAGATACCCTGGTTCATTTTTATAAATATTTTTTTTAGGAAATAAAATATTAGCTAACAAGTTCTATAAATCTTTAATAATTAAAGATTACAACACCACATACAACAACAAAACAAGTACTTAAAAATAGATTAATATCTATTTTTTATCAAATAAATTATCTTTAATTATACATTTTTTATTCAATAGAAATAAGTTTCTATTTTTAAAATTTCGTGACTATATATATTTTTAATTTATGGGATTCACTCTGCAAAGTTCATTTGTCAATCTCACCATCCCCTATTGATATTTATTACAATCAACAAATCTCTATACTAATGATTTAAAATAAGTTATTTAAAAAAAATGTTCAAAAAAATAGATAGCGCAGGTCTAGGGTTTTATTTAGCCTTTTTTTGTATTGTTTAATTAATCATTAGTATTTTGATAGTCAAATAAGCATATAAGTAACTTTTTTTAATTCAATATTTATAATGTATACAGTTGGTTTTTGCCAATCATGATCCCTCGTTCCCCAAATTCAATCACGATCCCCATTCCCCATCCCCCATCAGCCGAGGAATTCGGGTTCCCGTCGGGGTTCGGGGCAAATTGACATCGCTAATTATAACTCAACCTTTTTGCATAATAGCCTCTATGAAGCTTATGGGGATTAAAGTAGCCAAAGTTATAGGCATCACAGATAACAAGGGTCAGTGCCTATCATCTTGCTATAAAATGGTGACTTTACTTCATGTTTTAAGCATCCTGCCTTTATTCACCTTCAAAGCATATGTTTTTACATTCCATATCAGATATGCCAGCATATTATTATCTCCTATCAGTGCATCTAGTACTTCTGTAATATTTCCATTCATTAATTTCTACTTATAAAAGGAAAGAAATACTAGCAAACAATGGCAAAAATACGCCATTAATCTTTTGATGGGGAGGGGCCTGCATGTTCTCTGCATAAATTACGCTCCCATTGCTGCTTTTAATTAAATGAGACGAGAGTTTCTCAGTCTAACCAAGAAACCAAAATGGAAGTGGTATATCCCCTGTGAAGCCTTTTAATTGCAAGCACATGTATGCAATTATGAAGTTCTGCAAGGGACATTATTACAAGCAATAGAAAAAAATTAAAAAGAAACAAGGGCCTTCGAGCATATGTGCACCATGATGTAACAACATAATTTCATTTACTCTGCATATTTCAAGTGAATGCATACTTTTCTAAACTCAAGATTCTTTCATCACAAACTTGTAAATATGTATGTATGCAAAATAAATTTTAATTTTTATACTACATAATTTATTAAACGTAATACATTGCACGCAGATGCTTAATTAAACAAATATTGCCCTTCAAGCCCTCCATCAACATGTTCCTTTCATCCTCCTCTGGTGTGTCGCCATCCTCGGTTGTTGACTTCCTCTCCCTCTGCCGCAATCTCAAGGTTTACTCTTTTTTTTCCTTATGGTGTTGGTATTTCTTGAGAATGCTACACTGATTCAATAGTTTTTGGATCTTGGGAACAGACAACAAAGAGGGACAGGGATGGGTTCGGCGCTGTGTGTGCGGGCCAGAGTCAGTGGCAGACCACATGTATCGCATGGGCATCATGGCCTTAGTGCCCCCAGACATCCCTGGCATCAATCGTGATAGGTTTCTTCTTTATCCTCCTTGATTCGTTGTGTTTCTGTTCTTGATTTATTTGATTTTTGGTGGTTATTGTATCTGTCTTTTTTCCCCCTTGGGCAGATGCGTCAAGATGGCCATTGTGCATGATATTGCTGAAGGTTGGATTTTTTACTGATATTTATTATTATTATTGCCATTTTTTGAATGTTTTCATTAATGTTTTAATGTGGAGATATTGATGGAAAAACAAAACTTTTAAAAATGTAGCTATTGTTGGAGATATAACACCATTTGATGGAGTGTCAAAGTCGGAGAAGAGTCGAATGGAGAAGGAGGCACTAGATCACATGTGCAAGTTACTTGGTGGAGAGTCCAGAGGTGAAATCTACCGGCAAACATGCAAAACGATAGATTGAATTTTCAAGAATTTCGGTTCTTGCATATCTGAGAATTATAGGTTGTTGATTGATGATGGTGTTGTGTAATGTGGTTTGAGAAACAATGAAATGCTTGTTAATTTTGCAGCTAAAGAAATTGTTGAGTTATGGACAGAGTATGAGGAGAATTCTTCTCCAGAGGCGAAAATTGTCAAGGACTTTGACAAGGTAACTCATCATTTAGAGGATGGCAATTAAACAAATCTTTTATCATTGTGATCATTCTCTAGTCATACCTCCAGAGGCTTTTGAATTTTGTAGCTTTAAAAGAGTGAATCAGAGTTATATTCCTTTATCATTTTCATTATATGCAGAGTAGTACATTGCATAAGTGTCTATTGTTTGCATAAAAATTATCATATATAACTTTATAATAGATTTAATGTTAGTGACATGAGTGTTGAATTGAATGCTTTCTTGTTTTATGCTAAAAAATGTATCTGAAACTTCAGCAGAGTCCATTCAAGGCCTTGCAAATTGAAAGTTTAACATTCCTCTTTGTAGCATAGAATGTTAGGGTCCTTATCTTAATGGTTTTGATGTGCTTAATAGCTGCTGTATGAATTACACAAATGGAAAATCGTTGTTTTTTGGGCAACTATGAGCATACATTCTTTTACCTCTCTAATGTTTTCGCTTTACTCACAAATTTTTAGTGAACTTCTAGTTATTAATTATTTGTTGTTCTGAAGTAAGAAGTGATAACCTTTTCTTCTATTTTATAACAATCTCATGGCTATTTTTAACGAAAGTAATGCAAGTTAGTTTGTATCAGTGATCCTTCCATTATATGAAGCTTTAAGGTATTAACCAAATGATACGACATCATGGAAGTTCATACTTTCAATTTATTTTTTTCCTTTTTAAATATTAAGTAATGTTGTAATTTATCCTCAGCATCAACCTCCAACAGTGTTGTTTCTGATCTTTTTCTTGTTAATGACTATTGTTTTCTTTTCACATTCAGGTAGAGATGATCCTTCAAGCATTGGAGTATGAGAAAGGTGAGGCTCGTTTGATAATTGATACTATTTTACGAGGGTTAAAATAAATGTTGGAGAATTTATCACAGCCTTTTTCTAATGAGTTGTGTGTTTATTACTTAAGTTCGAAGTAAATAAGCTCAGTAGTCTTATTCATGTTTTGGTGATGAGCTTTCCTACTAGAAATCACTGTTTATTATGGCCCAGCTGTAAAAGAAAGAAATCCTCAAAAAGATGATGCTACATGAACATTTATTGTTACTAAGTTTATTTTAACTATGAATGAATTGTGTTTGTGGTACTCGATGTTCGACTGCTAGTCATGCTTTAGTCAAACCGCCTTAATGTATGACCGGCCATGGGAAGCTAAGCAGCTCGGATTGCTAGATGTCTGTGTTGGCCCTGGTTAGAAAAACTTGCAACTTCCCTGATGAGATTCATATGGTCTTTACCACTCAACTGCATTCCAGAATGTGAAATCCTGCCAATTTATTTTAATCTATATGGATCTGATGCGCTTGAATTTGATCTAAGCATTAAACTAACAGATCTCATTGTTTAATGCAGAACAAGGGATAGACTTGGATGAGTTTTTCCAGTCGACTGTAGGTATGTATGATCCAATCATCCACATCTTAATGTCGTACAGTCACCAAACCAAAAGCAAGTTTAACAGCCATATCTTGTGAAGTTCATCCAATGTATTACTAAGCTCACGTTGAAGCTATATCCACATCACAGCATTACTCTAAATTAAGAATGAACCCCCTTGTCATACATGCAGCCAGAAAGCATTAGCAATATTGAAAATAACCATTTATGAGTTGTCTATTACGCTGAAAATTTTAATTCATGTAAAAAATAAAATTTTCTTTTTTTTTTAACACACTTGGTGACTTATCAGGTAAATTTCAGACTGATGTGGGTAGAGCATGGGCGACCGAGATTGCGTCGAGAAGGAAAAAATCTGATTGAAATGCCCAACCTTTTATTCTGTTGATGTCTTCATGCAAGTGACCTTTTACATAGATGCAGCATCAAAGGTGAGATTTTAAGATGTACCATTTGTTGGTTTTGTGGTATTAACAAAGGCCGTGTTAACTCGCGTTAGCCTGAATATCATCTTACATTTGACAAATATTATCATAGCCTTCTTACCAAAGGGGTTTTTCTTTTGTTGTCTTTATATATTTTTTTTAAAACGGTTTTTTTTCTTGCCATATAAACCCCCTAAATCCCAATTTCTGTTTATTTTTTAAGCAGAAGGAAGATTGTTTATAGAATAAGAGGCCAGGTGGAAATGACTACGTATAAATTTTTCAAAAAGTTTTTTGATTATTACCTTCTTAGTAGCATTACTCTGCTAAGGAATAATTGATTTCTTCATTTCTCATATTAATTGTTGTTATGTGGTAAGTAAATTGTAGGATTAAAAATGGTTGCTCTTAAAGTGTTCATGGGTGACCATTTTTGTGGCAAATATACTAAAAAATGGTTGTTTATTTTTAATTCATAAATTATGCAAAATTTGTTTGTTTTGAACCCTTTTTAATTGAAGTATGACATATTTAGTTACATTCGTCATCATAATAGGCAGATCAACTAAAGCTTGGTTTGTCACAAAACCGAACAAATTGGTATGACCAAAATTAAAATGATTTTATTTTATGAGTATTTCGTCAGAAAATAAACAACCGATTAAACTTTAGACCCATCACCTGTGGCTGTTAACCCTAAATTTTACTACACATTCTGCAATTCAGCACGCCTTAAATAATGGGTATTCTGTATAGATTTAAAAGGTTCACTAATAAATTAAAATTCTTATCACTGATTAAATCGATACATTCTTGGAAAAGCTTTTCTTACATGTTGGCAAAACTGTCACAAGTTTTCAAAACAATACTATTTTAAAATTGAACTTTCCGTTGTTTCTTTCCAATTAATAGATTTAAGTAGATGATAGTAGTTCAGGGGAGTGTCCCTTATAGGATATTTTGTGAGCGTTTTGACATATGTCGTTAAATAGCAAAAAATTATCGGAATAACTCTATATCGACTTTTGTAACAAATGTAGATTATATGTCATAATTGCCACAGTCGGTATATTTTGTTATGACATTTCCAAGAAACTTCGGTACCTATATATTCTAACATTTATTGTGATATTTTTTCGAACATTTGTAAATAGTCTCAATATGGATTTTATTCCAATATTTGTATGTCTTGAGCAACACTTTATTTTTTTTTATAACATTTGTAGATGTCGCCATAAGTTTTTATCACATTAATTTTGAAATATTACTATATTTAAAATTGTTGTTATATAGATTATATAATAACATTTGTTAAAAGTCTCTTAAATTACTTAAATCGATTTTTTATAAACATTGGTTTAATAAAATAGCAATTATATATGAATACCAATTTATGGCGATACTTGTAAATGTTAGTAAAAGTTATTTATCTTATCTAATTTTAAAATTAAATATCATTTATAAATGTTGGTATAAGAATATTGTCTAATTTTTCACAATATTAATTTAAACAATTTTTATATATAATTTAATTAAATAAAATACAAGATATAATTTAAATTCTATAAAATTAATTTGCATAATTTAACAAAATATTAATAAAAATTATTCATCAAAAATTTAAAAATCCAACGTAGTACTAAAATACTAATTAAAATAATGTTAACATTATTTACAAATATTTTAAAAACTAACTTTCAAGCATTATAATAAAGCTAAGACTTCAATCCGTATAATTGTCTTTACATTTTTCATGATGATCTCTTATCTACAAAATAAATGTACAATTACATTAGTGTCAAATAGATAAATAAATAATGCAATTTATAATTTCAAAATTTTAAAATAATTTAAACAATGTCAAAATGATCTACAAATCTTTAAAAAATAACTTTCAAATATTATAATAAAGCTAAGGTTTCAATCCGTAGAATAGGCTTTAAATTTATCATAGTAATCTCTTATCTACAAAATAAAATAAACAAATACATCACTGTCTATCGAAATCAATTAATAAAGAAAAAGAGATAAATAAATAATACAATTTATAATTTTAATAATTTCAAAATATAATAAGATGATATTATAAAAATTGTACCAGATCATTATCACTAGAAAAATTCAATGGGTAATAGAGAACGAGGACTACTTGTAGCATCTCCCGCCTACAAAAATTTTTACATTTAATAAAATAATGGTAATATAACAATTATAGTTAAATTAAATGTAAGCATATATGATATATTAGAATCAATGATATAAATTTGAAATACAAATAAAAAATAAAAAATAAAACCATGTGCAACATATATAATTTGCATAAAAAAAATACAAATAAGCTATTTTTATATTGAAGGAGAATATATAATTGTCTCAGTTTATGTATATGTGTGTCATAACCATAATAAGAACCTTTAAATAATTTAACTTGGAATAAAAGGATGAAATATATAACTTCAACAAAGCTATTTGTGAGCCATAATTGTAACAAGAACACTATAAGAAATAAAAATTATATAAGGGGTAAATTGTAAAACTTCACCAAAACTATTTGTGTGTCCCCTTAAGTATAGTAAGAACCCTATAAAAAATAAAAAAAGAGGGGACAAATTGTTAAACTTCAACAAAACTAAGATTAAATAAATAAACAAAAACTAAATGGCAATTTCAAGGATTGAAGCCTTGCATCCATGTCATGACCACCCCATCATCATTGTCGGTAAGGAGAAAAAAACCAAAACATATTTTAATTTTCAACAAAAAAGGGATGTTTTGGAGATCTCATTCAAATTAAATTCAATCTTCTCTTTTTAAAAATATTCTCAAACCCTAAATTAGATTAATTAAATTCTCATACTTGTTTTCATAACAAAAACTAATTAAAAAATTAATCAACTATCAATCATTTACCAAAATGAATAACAAGTTAAATATTTAAATAATATTGCAAGAAAAACAATGCTAAAAAATATTATGAAATAAAGAAAAATCGAGATACTTACTTTATCTCCTGACAAGAACTTTATTTTTGGCCTTTTGCACTATTAGGGGGTTTTTCTTGTCTTTATATATATAGATCATGAATCTATAAGCCATGTAAATTTTGGCGCGCATAAAAAAAAATTGCCGTCTAATTTTTGGCACTCTTGAAAATTAAAATATTGATGCTTTTATTTTCCCTTAAATACCACTTCTTTTCAATTTTATATTATCGTTCATATTTTTTAAATATAGATATACACATATCCTAACTTAAAATGGTGTTTTTAAATATATCATAATAAATTGATGCAATTAAAGTCATATTGGATTATGACATTTATTACATAGGTCATAACAAGCGTCTTAACAAATAATATTGTACTGACATTTCTTTCAATGTCGCTAAAATCTTAAAAAATATCACAAAATAAAAACCTTTATTACTATAAATAGAAATGTCATTATAAATGTAGGAATAAATAAAAAGCATACCAACATTTATTACAATTATACGCTAAAAGTTATTTTTAATGGTTTTGCATGACATTTGCCAAAAAAATGTTACTTTTAAAAATGTCACAATAAGTGTTTTTGTTGTAGTGCTTGTAGCGGTAATGTCGATGGATCACTGCTTTGATACTCCCCTCCTCTCCTCCCGGGCCCCCACCCTCCCACAGGCCTCCTCCTCTAACCATACGGCTCCCCTATCCGGTTATCCGGATCCCAGACCGATGGCGGTCTCTGCAATGTTTGTGACCGATCGTGATGGTGTCGGATCGAGGAGTGCTTTTGGAATTAAGAAGGAAGAGTGACAATGGTTTTTAATCAAGTTTAAAACATCCAATGAAGAAAGGCATATGTGGCGTTTTGGTGTAGAGAAAATTTTTAAGTTGCACTATGTTGCACATATTAATTGATTGAATTCTATACATTAAATATATCATGAGTAACATTTTTACACTCTTTCTCATCCATTTTTAAAAATCAGAAAACTTCTGAATTATTCTGATAAATAACCTTTGCAAGTTTCAATCTCTCATTCATTTTCTCTTGGTGATTCAGTAAGCTCGACTTTTTCTCGATCGTTTGGTGAAGCTTTCGATCTTTCTAAGGATGTGAAGCTACTTTTTTTTTTGTCATTTGTAAAATTTCTTTTAGATGTTTTTTGAGAAAATTTGTTAAAATATTTGTGGATTGAGATTATCCTAGAACACTTACAGTAACAATAATCTCTTAAACTTAGATTGTATCTTTGAATTTGAAGATTATAAAATTAATGTAGAAGTTTATACACACAAGCAAGTCAATGTTATATTTCCCAATAATTACACACAACCAATCTAAATACACCCATCATTCACACACAAAAAGCTAATGTGGTACGTGGATTGATATCATTGATGATTTGATTTAGAGATGTAGTATGTGAATTGATACCAATAATTTAATTTAAAATTTTGAGTAGTATTAAAATCAAAATTTGTGATTTACTAATAAATAAAAAAACTTATTTAAAAAAAATAAATATAAGTTATCAGTTTCAAATAAAACTTCATCTATCATCAGTAAGATCTTAAATTTTAAAAATTAATAACAATTAAAATTGTAAACATTATCGAAATAATTTTCTTATTTAAAACATAGTCATTTAAATAACATATGCCCACTCACCATAATCATCGAATTCATACTAGCTTAAAATATAATAATCAATTCATCATATTAAATTCAAACCAATGACATATGCTTACTCATCATAATTCTTCTAAATAATTTTTAAATTTAAAGTACAATTTATATTTATATAACTATAATTTATAACCATAATGATAAAATGTAATTCTTTCTCTTTTTTTTCCTAATTGAATTTTAACTTATCCCACTCATCACAAATCTATTAAATAAGAATTTTTAATTTAAAAATATTATTTACATTTACATAACTAGTATAAGTTATAATTATGCATGGGGATAAAAATAAACCTAGTACAAGTTATAATTATGCATGGGGATAAAAATGTTTATTTTAAGATAATGATAAATTGTAATTATGCCTTTATTTTATTTATTGAATTCTAACTTATTGTTCTCAAAATTTTAAATTTATACTATAGTTTTATTTTAAATAAACTCAAAGAGGAGGCTATTCACTAGTTCTCCCTCTCTTAATAATGTCTTTGATATCTAAAGAAATTACGTTTAATAGCATAGTTATTTAAAATCAATGGTATAAGCTAACTAGTTAAAGCATTTGCAAACTAATTGAAGTTATGATAAAGAACTTATAACCTCATATTTAAATAGTGTTATTTATTCATGTTTATCAATATATATATATATATATATATATACAAAAATTCTATTATGAGTTAAGGTGTAAACTTAGTTCAATTCGATTAGGATAAAGTATCCAATTTAGTGTTACACATATTTGATTGGAAAATTTATGAATTCATGATTTATTTCAATTCATTTCTATATTTAATTTGATCAATTTCATAGATATGGAGAGGTTTTTTAATTCTATACCAAAAAATATTGAAGCAAGTAAGAGATATTATTAGCAAAGGAATATGGCAAAAGAATAAGGCATCAAGTAAGAGAGAGTATTTGTTAATGTGTCTACGTCAACCAGCTTGGTCATAATTTTCTTTGAAAATAGCATGAAAAAGATTTGAGAAGCTTTTAAATAATTGTGGTTTTAGAATTTTGATTGGTTGAATATAGTGTGGAGGAAAAATGCACTATTATCTCTATTGTTATCTCTTTATGCAGCTCAAATGGTGATAAAACTTGGGATTGATGCCTTCACTAAGACAGGGTTTAGGGAATTGGAAGAAGGCAATGGAAGGTTTTCATTGAGCATGTTGGTATAGTTAATATCAACCACAACAATGCATGGCGACATTGTGAGGATTTCAAAAATTA
This sequence comes from Dioscorea cayenensis subsp. rotundata, assembly GCF_009730915.1. Classification (NCBI taxonomy): domain Eukaryota; kingdom Viridiplantae; phylum Streptophyta; class Magnoliopsida; order Dioscoreales; family Dioscoreaceae; genus Dioscorea; species Dioscorea cayenensis. Next base: position 11,396,928 of record NC_052490.1, read on the forward strand.
GAGGCAAAGTATGTCGCATATATACTTTTCTCATAGCAAATAGATGGAGATTTCATATAGAGTTCATGCCATTGCTGTTTTACGTGTTGTTAGATTTCTTCTATTGCAAGGTCTTGCTTTTCGTGGACATGATGAATCTAGTTCCAAAAATAAGGGCAACTTTCTAATGATGCTGAATTGGCATATGATGGAAATTGAAAGTGTTGGTAGTGTGATCAATGAAAATGCTCCTAGAAATAGTCAAATAAATTCTCCACAAATTGAACCTTTCTTGCATGAAAGAACAACTAAAGACGCCGTTATAGAGCCCACAAGAGAAAAAGGTCTAGCTCCTAGATTAGTTCCCTTTGCATAACTAGATGATGCACCGACACTGGATGGTGTGAAGAAAGCTTCATTTAGCATCATGTCTCCTTCTGATCTCCAGTTCCAATTCTTCCATTCATCCAATGTCAAAATTTAATATATAAGTCCTTAAAAGCATAATATTTTCTCATTGTATGTATTACAAACCCTAATAGGTTGTTTGTTTCCCATATAAATGTATTCATTGCTCTATCAATACTTGTTATCTAATTTATTTCATTTGTTTCATTCTATGTATAGATCGATGGATTTTTTCTCTCGAAGAAAATCTGGGTTTGCTTGCCACAATAGCTTTGTTTGTATGCTAAGATGATGAATGAACTAGTTATATTACTGTATGTCATTGCCTTTGAGCACAGTTGTAGAAAAAAGAGACCGTGGATTGCCTATGATGGAGGTAGTAGGAAATTAACCAGAGATGTGAATGTACATCGGCTAGTTTTTGAAAGTGACCTAGCTTGCAAAGAGAGTACTCATATGGATCGACTAGCATTCCACCGTTTGTGCGAGTTACTTTCCACAACTGGTCACCTAGTTGATACTAGGAACATATGAGTTGAGTAAATGGTTGCATCCTTCCTTTATATTATTTCACATGACATAGAGTATCAAAGAGGGAGTTTTTTAGATAAGGAGAGACTATAAGTCGCTATTTTAAAGGTGAAATGCAATTTTGAAATGCCACAAAATTTAACTCAAAAAACCAGAACTAGTTCCTAAGAACTCAAATGATGAGAGGTGGTGATGGTTTAAGGTAAAAAAGAAGCCTTTATTCAAATATTTATAGTTTACTATAAATGTATTTAAAAAATTAAAGTTCCCTATACTAACATTAATTTATTTTCTAGAATTGCCTTGGAGCTTTAGATGGAACATATGTCAAAGTAAATGTCCTTGCAATTAACAAGCCTAGGTACCGGACTAGGAAAAATGAGATTGGCACCTATGTCCCAAGACATGCTATTTATTTACATTCTACTAGGGTGGGAGGGTTCAATAGTTGATTCTAGGGTGTTACGTGATGCGATTTCTAGGATAAATGGGTTAAGGGTCCCCCAAGGTATAAAATCCTAATATAGTTAGCTTTGAAAATTGGTTATATTGCGTAATTGTTGACTCTTAATCTTGATTTAGGTTATTACTATTTATGTGATGCAGGTTACCCGAATGGAGAAGGATTTCTTACACCTTTTAGGGGACAAAGATATCATTTAAATGATTGGAGGCAAGGGAGTCTACCAACCACACCTGTGGAGTTTTTAAATTACAAGCACTCTTCTGCTAGAAATGTCATTGAGCGATATTTTAGCCTTTTGAAGGGAAGGTGGGACATCTTGAGGGGAAGGTCATACTATCCAGTGAAGACACAATCTAGGATTATTTTTGATTGTGCATTACTATACAATCATATTAGGAGAGAAATGCCTATTGATCCTTTAGACAAAACCATCCCGGAAGAAACTATGGAAGAAGAGTTGGATGATGATAGGATTACTTTTGTTGAGACAACTGATTATTGGACAACATGGCGTGCTAATTTGGCTAGTGATATGTTCAATCAGTGAAAGTGGAGAAGGGGCCAACAAACCTAGTAAAATTAACTATGTTTGTTATGTAACTATTGGTGTTGTTTTGTTTTAAGTTGGTTTATGATGGATACAATTATGTATTTGCTTATATGTTAAAGTGAAACACCTATGTAAGAAGCATGTATGGATGTTTTTTTTCCTATTGGCAATGCACCCTTTGTTTTTATTGTAATTAACCTTACATATGATTTTTGAAAAAACAAAAGTTGATGTATGCATACTTTCTTTTCATCAAAATCAGTTTCTTGAATGATGTAAACTATTTTTGATTTCTTTATTTTGGATGGGTGAAAATGAGAATATGCATGGGATTGATACATCTGAAAGAAGAGGAAAGAGGCTAATAAAATCTAGCAGCAAACATGTTTGGACTGCACAAAAAGATGCATGTTTAATTGATTGATTGGTTAGGCTTGCTCAAATTAGGCAATGGAAAGCTGATAAGGTCAATTTCGGGTCGATTTTTGACTCAGTTGGAGAAATGGATGCATGAGAAGTTACATGATTATAATATCAAGGGCTCACCTCACATTAAGTCAAGAGTGAAACTATGAAAAAGGAAATACCATGCCATTCAAGAAATGTTAGCCCAAATGCAAGTAGGTTTAGTTGGAATGATAATGATAAATGCATTACTTGTGATGCGGTAGTGTTTAATGATTGGGTAAAGATAATTTTATTTTATGCCAATATTTACCATTTATCTAGACCATGTATTGTTTAGGTTAAAAATTATTTGTTTGATTGTTTTCAGAGTTATCCAGGGGCTGCTAGTTTAAGGAATAAACCTTTTCCTTTCTTAAAGGAGTTAAGCCAAGTCTTTGGGAAAGACCGAACCATAGGGGAGGTGCTGAAGCTCCAGGTGATGCTGTTGAAGAAATTGAACATGACGAGCATATGGCACTTATTGAACTCCCTATAGAAACAAATTTTTATGATTTTGAATTTGACACAAATACAATGGATAAAGAAGGAAATTCAAGTGCACCTCGGAGCCCGACTCATGCAGCCAATGTAGATGGCAATAATAACAATATTGCAGACACTTCACAACCAGGCTCATCACATGCACCTACTAAGAAAAGTAAGCGTAGACGCTCCTTCAACCAGGATGGTGGCTCTAATGAGTTCACAAGCGCCATTGGGTCAATTAAGACAATGGTGGAAAGTTCTGGGGAGCATATTTCAAGGATTGCTAATTTCTTCCAATTTCTTACTGAAGATGCAGAGGCAAAGAAGAAGGTTTCTGTTGAACTAGTTAAAATTGAAGGCTTGTCTCAAGGGGAAAGAATTAGAGCTGGTGGGTTGATTATGGCTGACTCCAATAAAGTATCATATTTTTTCTCACTCCCGAATGAATACAAAAAAGGATATGTTGATTGGGTCTTCAGTGGTTGTCTGTAGAATTAATCTTTTTTATAGATTGGACTATCGACTTTTTTATAGATCCAGTATTAAACATTGCAGTAAAGAAAAACATCATTATGTAGTGAAACAACTTCCTTGTCTAAATTTTACCAAACTCATATGGTGATGATTTCTCACTGTTTTTGATTCTTTTTTAAGTTGAAGTTTTCCTCTTCTTATTTAGTGAATATCTCAATTTTCAACAGATGCTTTTGATTCTATATTTGATGCTTGTTAATGGTTATGAGTTTCTTACATTTTTCATGTTTTATTCTTCTTTTGTGAAACAAAATAAAAATCGAAAGGTTTGGAAATGTATAAATGCCCCAATGAATTTTGCAATTGCATGTATAAACCTGTATGTTTTATTTTTGTATTTGATTCATTTAATCAATTGTTAGAGAAATGAATTGAGATTGTTGTCACTATTGTTGTTGATGTCAAACATTTATTACTCCTACACTTTTTGGAGTATGATAATGTGAATAAGAGCATTTTGTAGTTGTTTATAATGGCATATATTTCTGTTTATTTTGAGGTTAAAGCATTCAGGTACTGCAAGCTAAATAAAGGAGTCAAAGATTCAAGGTAGAAATCTTATAGTTCTTGTTTTTCTTATTTGATGTGCTTGTATTAAGTTATTTAGTATGCTGTCTGTCAATTCATTTGTAGCACTGTGGATCAATTCAGTGGTGAGAGCAGACCTGTTACACATCCACTTGATGATGGTTGTATTAATGTTTTCACTGGTTTATTGCCATTGGTCATGTTAATTGCCGTATATTTTTTCTACATTACTTATAAGAAAACATATAATGTTAATTTCTGCAGATTATTCAGGGTTCGAAAGATGTTTTGGTTGGCATGAAGGTTGGAGATATGCAATTCATCTTCCATCCTAAAATTTGATTGTTTACTTTTGCATTGACAAGAAGGGGAAAATGGTAAGAAAAAATTATTGATGAAAACCTTTTTATGATTTTTTTCTTCAGTTTCTTAATTATCTCTCAATCTATAGACTCCTGTTGAAAATGGTTTGGTTTCAGTTTCTCAAACATACAACAAGGAAATAAGATAGAGATGGACAGCTCCAGAAATTGATGTTATGGAGAATTTGCAACTCAGATTCACTTTGGAAAATTGTTTATTTCAGGTAAAAGAAGAGCAAAACCAAAGTGTATCCATTAACAAAAAGGATACATTAATAAAAGGGAGCTATAGAATATGAACCTTCAAAACCGAAGTGTATCCAAGCTTACAAATAGCTTCATAAAATTTATCAGGATCTGTTCCACCATTGTTTGGATCAAACCTACTTTGATTTTCCGCTATTAATAGCCAAACACTGCAGCACATGACAATAAATTCTCACAAATGTCATTAAGTCAAAATTAAGGATTGTAGAAATGAAAAACAGCTTGCAAAATATGAACCATGGCTTGAGAACTTTGATTTCTTCCTGTAGGTAGTTTCAGAAATTGGTTCCCATTAGTGAGAGACAAAAGACAGCAACATCAATAGATGATGAATCCAAGGGTGTGTGCAAAAAAGACACAAGTGATGTGAATTCACAAACTATATTTGGAGTCCAATAGAATTTCTATTCTAAATATAACATAGATTTTAGGAATAACCACATCAATCACATCACTAAACTTTTCACCACAAAAGTCATGACCCTTTAGTCAGGGAACAAGGGAACAAGGCACTCTTGCATTTAATGTGAAGGGGAATAATTGAAAAGATAACTAATCCTGAACAATACATCATTTAGTTACAACAAGATCAAATTTTGATTTGCAGTGTGTATGTATAGAATTAGAAGAATCCCATAATATGAAAAACCAATAGCCATTCTCATTTCAAGCTAAGCATTTGTTAATGAGGGGTTTTAGAAGGCGGTACTTACATGAGACATGTCACATGCAATTACTGATGGATCATTTCCAACAAGATCAATGGAGAAGACTTTATTCTTCACATTTTTCCCTGCAAAGCCCTAATACTAATAAGCACACAAGTGATCCAATTTCCCTTAAATAAATATGCTAGTATGGTACAACATGGCAAAAATTCCTTCATTTTCACCACATCCAAAATCAGCTACTACCATAGAAGAACTATGATTCTTTAACCATTTGATGATGATATTAACTATTTGCTCTGGCCAATGTGACATCTACTCTTGATATTCTTCATGATACTAGAGTAAAACATAAATTCTGGAGAAAAACATTTTATGAGTGTCAAATTATGTACTTGTGAAACATGGAAAAACAACTTGCATCCTTTTAAATTAAAGGCAACAAAACTTACTCAAGAAATAAGGAAGCAGTTAACACTAGCATAAGAGAAGCATGCACCAGAAAAGAAATGTCAGTAAATGCAGATCAAATCACACCTCTGAAAATTAACGTCTTGTATAGTACTTTTATTTTCACTTTTTGAATTGTATTAGTTGTTTAATAGCAAGCATTACGTGCGAAATGCCAATTTTTCACATAAAAGCCTTGTACTAGTATCGTAAAATAGCACACCCAATGTATTGTGCATTGACAAGTAGCAGGTAAAGTTGAGCATCAGCTCATGCCAGGCAATCATAAAATATGGAATAATACCATACTAGAAAAATATTCATTACACGTAGATTTCATTGGAGCCATTTTCATGGTCAAGACTTGCACAAAGAATTGTGTGTAAGCAAACCTGCAAAGCAAAACCACAGAATAAAGTAAGCACACAACAAACAAAGTACTAAAGTAATATTTTCAGATAACCATGGAACTAAAATATTCAGAGATTATAGAAACTTTTACACACTAAAATTTTGAAATAATTCTCAAGCAAATCAGAAGATTGTGATGAAAATTGGAAAATTTATAATTGCAAGAAAGAAATTCCATCCATCATATATGACTAATCACATCCTCAAAAAATTGATTCAACAAATCAACAGAGAATTTCAACTCTCACATGTCATCCTAGCAAGGAACTAGTAAATTCTTCCATAAAAAAAAGCAAACACTTGCAAAAAGAAAAACAATCCCTAGCAATAATATTTCATTTCTATCAGCACAAACATGATCAAAAGACATAATTGAACCAAATGAATACATATTCCAAGAGCTCAAAAAAAGCGCAACAACTTAGTCAACCAAGAATAAAATAAAATAAACAAAAGGAGCTCTCAGAGGTTTTTCAACACAGAAGTAGACAGATAGAAACAATGTCTCACCAATTTAGGAAAAAAGCAAATCCTCTACAAAATAAATTAAGTAAATAAAATAAACAAAAGGAGCTCTCACTTAATCTAACAACTGAGAAATAATAACTCATCAAAGTTTATTAATGGGCAAATAAAAAAACAAAAACTAGAAAAATTAAACTGACAATCTAGGTATGAGATTATTGTCAGGATCGAGAGACACCCTTGATGAATTCTCACTAAGTCTCACTCACACACCAGACTTTCAATGATTTGTAATATCACTCTAAAGAAGAAGAATAGAGAGATGTAATTCACAATGAAAACCACACCTTGCTTTATTCATTCATTACACAGTCATTTAAACAAATACATAACAGACACACTTGTTTGGTTTCACGCTAACAAACATGCTAAAAACAAGTAAACAACTTCTAATATAGTAACAACAACTTGAAGCATCCAAACAAGTAACTAGAAACAAATACAAGATGATTTCAGCAGATCATGGTTCCAATGCACAATTGTACATTAACTTTCTTATTGTTACTTGCAATGTTGATACTCTGATCACCTTTAATCTCCAACATACTCCCCTTGATCAGAGAATTTTTTAACTCCCTAGTCCTTCTCGAAAGAACTCAAATTTAAATCTGGGTAAAGCTTTGGTGAAAACATCAGCTAACTGCACATCAGTGTTGTAGTGAGCTACTTCAGTTACCCTATCCTTCATCATGTCCCTTATAAAGTAGTAGCGGATGTCAATGTGTTTAGTACGACTATGATGAATGGGGTTTTTGACAATAGAAATTGCTGAGCGATTATCACATAGTATGACCGTTGCTTTCCTTTGTATCTCATCCAGGTCCTATAAAAAGTCGTCGAAGCCATACCGAGAAGACATGCTGCCGCTATAAGTGAAACATACTCTGTTTATGTGCTTGATAAGGCAATGATCGGCTGCTTCTTTGAACACTAAGCAACGGCTCCTGATCCAAGTGAGAAGACCCAAACTTTACTGCTCCTTCTGTCATCCTGAGACACGCCCTAGTCACTATCTGAGTGATAGATCAACTTGAAATTCTCAGTTTTGTTGTACCAAATTCCATGACTTACTGTGCTATTGATGTATCGAAGAATCCTTTTAACAGCTCCAAGATGCTGCAAGCTTGGTTTTTGCATGAAGCGAGACACCAATGACATGGCATACATAATATCTGGGCTAGCATGGGTAAGATACAACAATCCATCTACTATTTTCTTGTATTTCATTGGATTTGCTTCACCAGAGTTGGCCAAAGAATAAAGCTTTTCATTTTGAATTTAGAGGATTGTCAACACACTTACAATGTGACATCCCTGTCCTCTGGAGAAGATCAACATCATACTTCTCTTGAGATACAAAAACAGAACCTCTGCGTTGTATCACCTCTAACCCAAGAAAATATTGCATGGGTCCGAGATCTGTCATCTCAAATGTCTGCATCATTGCTTCTGACAAGGTCCCCTTGCGTATATCCCCAAGTGCATGGGTTTGTCGAAGTAATAATCCTGGGTGAGCGGGGTCGAATCCACAGGGAGTAGGGAGTAAAGACACTTAATTCGATTTTTAGCTATGTGGAGTATCAACAATGATAAGTGTGGTAATGATTCAATTCTCAGAAATTAAAAGCAAACAGTAAGAGAGCAAAAGTAAGGAGGAGTCAAGGCAATCGATAAAGATGGGGTACTCGGATGATGTTTCACCTAGGATAATCGCTTCAAGTGCAAGAACTCTCTATTATGCTTCCTAATCAATGCAATGGTGAGTCGTGGAAATCCTTACATACATAGTCCCAAATCTAAGGTCAACTATGCCTAACTCTATACATGTCCCGGAGGAGAAATCGAACAATCTCAACACCTCGCACTTTCGCATAGAGTTGCAATGAGCTCTAGGGATTCCAAGTGATAAATCTCTTCCTAGATTTAGACCTCAACCCTTTGGTCCAGCGGAAGGTCCCTAGCCACAATTAAGCCCCTAGATACTAAGATCACCTCGGTGCTTCACTCCATTGCACGCGCAACTAGGGCCTCCCAACGGAGGTTCATCCCTTAGACCATTCACTCTATTATGGCCGCAAAGAACTCGAGGAACGGAGGTAGAATCTATCACGTCGGAGGGGAAAGGGGACACTCCCTGCACCTCCTCGACTCACCCTCTCAACCCCTCTCCAACCTAGCTTTTGTCTAACGCTCGTGGTGTGTCACTCACTCACAAGGTTACCAACAAGAACTCTCAACCCTAGTGTCACTCTAGGGGAAATGTTCATATAATCAAGCATTCAAGGTTTGAAATCACAATAAACATCAATTTATTAAAAGCATAATAAAGAAGTTCAATGAAGCGAATACATCCTAGGGTTCACAATCACCCAAGTACCCACTAGGGGTTTAGCTCTCCATGGAGCTAAGTACAATCAAAGAAATCGAATGTAAAAGCAATGAATCCATAAAGAAACCCCCTCGATGGTCGTGTCGATGGTCTTGTGGAAAGTCCTCTACTCGTCGTCCAAGGATTCCTTCATTCGGTATAGGATACGCCTTGATCGAAGCTCCCCTACCAACCTTCTTCCTAATGGAATCACGATGTCGGAGCCGTAGAACCTCTCCAAAATCTTGGCCAATACCATTCAAAACCCTAGCCGAAGCCCTCTCGCAAATTGGGGAAAAGATGGAGAAACGAATGCTGAAATTGGGGCTGAAATTGGCTTTAAATAGGGCTGGAATCAGGCGACTACACGGGCGTGTATGATGTCACACGCCCCTGTGGAATTTTCACACGGGTGTGGGTAATTTCCACACGCCCGTGTGGATTCTCTGAAACTGTCATTTTTGGCGGGCTGTGAACAGTAACTGCTACAGTTATTTGTTACAGTATCTGCTACAGTACTTTGCCAAAAAATACTCCCGAATCCACTTTTCATTGAGGTAACATAAACGGGCACACGTTTATGCCGTGGATCACTTTGCTTCTTCAATGACGGACAAGTTGATGGAAATCTTGTTCTATGTGCATAAGTCGGAGTGCTTGAGTGTGACTGTCTTTGTGCCCCTCCAAATGGTTGTGCTCACTCAAATACGAGGAGGTTGGCACACACTCTAGCATCTCACACCCGACCTATGTCTTCGCGTTTGAACCTTAGCAAGATTTCCTCCAAAATCGGTGCATTGTAATCCACAATGGCTTCTTTCCTTCATAATTGGTTTCACAACCCTACCTGCATAAAAGTAACATAAAAACACACATATTAGTGTAAAAACCCGAGAAAAGTAATGCTCAACATAAGAAAATAATGCTTCGCATTCATATCGCATAAGCACTTATCAGCTTCCTTAAATTCAATTAACATCTTTGCTGATGATCCCATATAGAGTATATCGTCAACATACATGCTGAGTAAAAGGATTATGGAGTTACCTTCTTGTTTGCTATAAATAGTCGGTTCGTTGATGCTCCTGACAAATCCCATTTGTTCAAATTCAGTGTCAATTCAACTATACCACGCTCGAGGCGCCTGTCTTAAACCATACAAGGCCTTATGGAGACAATATACATGATCCTCCCTTCCATCAACAATAAACCTTTCTGGCTGAGTCACAAAGACTTCTTCTTTGAGATTACCATTTAGAAACACTAATTTAACATCTAGTTGATGCATCTTCCACTCCTTTTGAGTACTGAGAGCCAGAAATAATCGCATGGTCTCCATTCGGGTCACAGGAGAGAATACTTCATCCAAGTCGATTCCTTCCAATTGTAAAAACACCTTAGCCACTAGACGGCCTTTCTTCTTCAATAGAGTTCCATCTGAATTAAATTCTGATTTGAAGATCCACTTCAAACCAACAACTTTCATCTTCTCTGGTAGAGAAGTTAGCTCCCAAGTTCCATTCCTTTGAATTGCCTCTATCTCCTCATTCATAACTTTGATCCATATCTCATCCTTTTGTGCTTCTTCATATATGGTAGGGTCAACTGTCATTAGAGAAAATGAGTAGGAACTGTAGATATCCTTAAGATTTTGAAACCTCACTAGAGTAGCATCGTCTTCTTCGGCAGAGAAATCCAATTCATCTGAAGAACAGTTATTGTTTTGATGGTTAAAAACTTGCCGTTGATGTGTATGATCAGACGGTGAAGATTTGTACAAAGTCTTGCTGCTATACTCCATCTCCTTCTCACGTGATGGCACACAAGATGAGGCATCCGAATCAGCAGAAGAAGTGGACCAATCCCAGCGCTTGTCTTCGAAAAAGTGTAAATCTCTGCTAATATGGACTCTGTTAGAAATGGGGTCGATAACTTTATATGCCTTCGACCTATCACAGTAGTCAACAAAGATACTAGCTCAGGACTTGGGATCGAACTTAACTCATTGTTGCGAGTCAATATTTCTGTATACCAGACATCCGAATACTCTAAGGTGGTCAACATGGGGCTTCGACCCGGTTAATGCTTCAATTGGAGTCTGGAGATCCAGGACTTTCGTCAGTAATTAGTTCACAATGTATACGGCAGTGGTGATAGCTTCGGCCCAATACTCTAAGGGCAGATTCTTCTCCTGCATCATCTTCCTCGCCATCTCCATTACTGTTCAGTTTCGGCGCTCAACGACGTTGTTCTGCTGGGGAGTCCTTGGAGCTGTAAGTTGATGGAGACCACTGCCAAGCTTGCAGAATGATTCGAACTCACATGATGTGAATTCACCTCCTATGTCTATGCGAAGAACCTTCAATGAGCGCGATAACTAAGTCTCCATCAATTGCTTGAATTGCTTGAAGTGTTGAAATACTTCTGATTTTTTTTTTTATAGAAAATACACCCAACTATGCCTGCAAAAATCATCAATTAGTAATAGGAAGTATGATTTACCTCCAATGGATATTGTTTTTACTGGTCCTCCTACATCTCCATGCACAAGCTTCAGCGAGTGCCATGGCTTTTTTGGATATCCATGTAGGAAATTTGATGCAATTTTGCTTCCTCAGTGAGCAGGCTTCACACTATTTCATTTCTGTTATAGACTGGTAGACCTGACACCATCTGATAATCACTCAAATCTTTCAAACTCTTCATGTTTAAATGGTCGTATCGTTTGTGCCATAACTTTGAAGCAATTCCTGCATTTTGTGCCATGTTTGCATGATGTACATCATTTCCATCAAACGGAAAAAGTCTATGTTTGGTCATTACCACTTGAGCAACCTTTGTCATAGATTTTCCTTCTTTTTTGATGCATCTATCCTTTGAGAATTCAACACAATATCCTGAATCAATTAGTTGTCCAACACTTAGCAAGTTGTGATTATTCAGTGTTGTAACTCTTCCAATGTTAGACAGAAGAGATACCTTCCCAACACCTTCAACTTGGAGTATCTTTCTATCTTCTAATTTGATAGAATTCAGTGAAAGTTGATTTGATATTCTGGAATAAATTTTTATCACCTGACATGTGGTTGGAGCAGCCACTGTCGATGAGCCAAATCCCTTCATTCTCTTTCAAATCTTCATCTGCAGCCATGAATGCAACCTTCTCCCCTTCTTCTTCTTTTGTTTCTTTCACTACATTGGCCTCTTTGTTTCTCTACCAGCACTGGCTTTGACGTGCCCATACTTCTTGCATACAAAACACTATATACCTTTGTATTGCTTGTTGCTGTCTACTTGATGAGATGATTCTCCACGACTGGGCTCTGTGCTTCTTCCACGCCCATGACCGCATCCCCTTTCCTTGGGAAAGTGATGACCTCTTCCTCTTCCATCTCGGTGAGGATAATCACTGAACTGTGTTGAACCTCTCCCAGCATGCAAGGCTTTCTCTTCTTCATGATGACTACTTTCAATGTTCAGAATAGATTTATGGTTTTTCAGAGAACTACTAAGTTTCTCAACAGTTAGTATGTTCAAATCCTTGGCTTCAATGATTGAGTAAACAACTAGAGAGAACCTAAGTGTAAGACTTCTTAAGATCTTAGACACCATAGTCTTTTGAGGGAGAGCTTCCTTCATCATTCGAATTTGATAGGCAATGTCTAGCACCCTGGTGATAAAATCCTGAACACACTCTCCTTATTTCATCTTGATTGCATCAAACTCCCTTTGAAGAGAATGTAATTGGATTGTGATATTGTCTGAGTCTCCCTAAAATTCAGTCTTAATGATGTCCCATGCCTCTTTGGTTGTTTTTGCTTTTGATATCCTCACAAGTATTCTAGGATAAAGAGATTGTTGGATTAAGTATAAAGCCTTAGCATCCTTCTTTGAGCTCTCATTGATCCTTGTTGCATCTCCTTCCTCACTGAAGCCTTTTTCAACCAGCTTCCACAAATCTTTTGATCTTAACATTGTCTCCATCATTAGACTCTAGAGATTGTATTTTTCCGCTTTAAAGAATGTTACATTGGCTTCCTTTGCTGTTGAAGAGCTTGATATTCTCTACTGCTATCTCTGATACCACTGTCAGGATTGAGAGACACCCTTGATGAATTCTCACTAAGTCTCACTCATACACCTGACTCTCAATGATTTGCAATATCACTCTGAAGAAAAAGAACATAGAGATGTAATTCATACTGAAAACCACACCTTGCTTCATTCATTCATTACTCAGTCATTTAAACAAACATATAACAGACACACTTGTCTGGAATCATGCTAATAAACATGCTAAAAACAAGTAAACAGCTTCTAATATAGTAACATCAACTTTAAGCATCCAAACAAGTAACTAGAAACAAATACAAGATGATTTAGCAGGTCATGGTTCCAATGCACAACTCTATCATTGACATCCTTATTGTTACCTGCAATGTAGATATTCTGATCACCTTTAATCTCCAACAATTATCGAAAGGTCCACAAATGTCCATGTCTAGCAAACGTCATAAGATTTTATGTGCTTATCAGGTCCAAACAGCAACAGGCCGATCATCCTCTTGATGGATCCTTATCCTCTTGTGCTCCTCCCTAACCTCGTGGGTATTAGGCCAATCATCCTGATCTCCGGTAAGGCATTAGACAGGCAGCTCAACCATGGCTTTGATTAAAGTCAATGGCAAGCCTTCCACATGTCTCATTAGCATTAGATCGAAATGCAGGCACTCAAGTGCCGTTGAGCTCCGGATGGTGATCTCCATGCGCACTGGCCACAACAACGAGTGCTTGGGATGGAGATGATTAGCGAGGGTTCCATTAGGGATTGGGCCTTTTGGGAATTTTAATATTTTACCAAATTAATTACTATGACGAACGAAAGACTGTAATGAACTATTTCCGGTAATAAGAGTTCTCAACCAAACATGGTTATATCAAATTACTATAATATTTCCAACCATATAATATTCCCACTCATATTACCATGGTGCTCTCGTTACGTGGTGAGTTTTTGCTCAATTAGCGTTTAATGCTCAAATGATCTATAAAGGGAGTAGAATAGCTGTTGAGTGTTTGACGATCATTAAACATTCAATGGTGGGTTCTACAGTGTTTTTTCTTTCAATTTTTTTATTCAACGAGGTTTACATATGTTTTTATTTTTAATTTTTTGTATTATGTAAATTTCTAAATTATCCAAAATTTATTTTTATTTTTAAAATTATCAAAATTATCTAAATTTTATTATTGATTTAATTTAATTAATATGTAATTCTAAAGTAATATAATTTAATTTAAATTAAGTTGTTTCTTATTTCTTCATTAATTGGATAAATTGTTTTTATTTTTTTTATCAAACAAAATTAAATAATTTTTAGAAATTAATGATGTACTATTTTTTTAAAAATATTTACTCAACATATTTTAAAAATATAAATTATAATCTATTTATTTTATTAAATACTCAAATATTTAAATTAGATAGATATATTAATAATTAAATTTATATGGTGAATAATTGAAATGATAAAATAAAATAATTGGGACTCTTAAAGATGCTCTGAGTATGATGATTGGATCATGATTACATTACAGATTATTTATGTTTTGTCAAGGTTTGTGAAAAAACATATCATAGCCTTAGGATTGTGAATGGGAGGAGATTGTGTATTTCAGGTTTAATACGAATTCAACTCTTCCTCTTAATATATATATTTACAGTCCCCTTAAAAATTTATCATTTTTGCTCATATTTAATAAGCTATGAGTCATTATAATAAATAAGTTTTACTATAATTTTTTTTTAAATGTATTTTACTAAGAATAAAGACTAATATGTAAAAAATGCACTGTTGATTTTCTACTCACATAAAAAAAAACATTTAGAAATTTCTAAATATACATCAATAAGTATTTTCTGTTTTAATAATTTCTTACGTTATAAATGATTATCAATGAAATATTTTACTACTGCTGAAGCCAAGAAAGTCAAGTTCCTGCCAAAAGTGAAGCCCATAGGAATAATGAATGCATTTTAGTTACTAATCCTATTTTTGCTAAAATCATATACCAATAAAACCTCAAAATAGTGGATGATATAGACATTTCAAGGAAGATAGCTATCTATAAGACTAATAAGTGTTAGGGTAGCTAGATAAGGCTTTTGCTTTGATGTGTTAGAGACCTTGGGCAAGTTATATTTTTAACAATTTTTAAAAAAAAATAAAAAAAATGGTCAATTTAGTGACCCAACCGGTTGACCTACCCGGTTGACATGGTGAGTTTTACAAGGATGATCGGCCGAGGCCCCCTATCTAGGAAGTAAGCTTCTGCCTTTTCCTTTGCAAGCTTCCAAAAACTCTTTTTGTTTTTTGTTTTTTGTTTTTTTATTTTTTGTAAATTTTTGGAATCTGAGTTCCATTCCCCCAAAGTAGGGCGGGATTGGGCCAAGTTTGGGTTAGGCTGGGCTAAGTCATAATAGGGCCAAATTATTTTGGTTCAAGCCCACCCCTATCTGAATTTCATTAGGCCAAGGCCTAACCTATCCTAGTCTAAAAATAAAAAAAAAAATATTTTATTTACAAAATAATACAAATAAATAAATAAAATTACTTGTACTGTTAGTAAAAAACATTGGCTACTAACTCAAAAAAAAAAAAGCTTTAAAACCATTGGCTGTCTATGGTATTGGATGGCAGATGTGGAAAGTCAAAAATTGTAGTTTGGTTTGGTGAGGTATGGCATACCATTTCCATTTCCTCTCTATAGATAGAGAACTATGAAGCTCTCATTCATTCACAACTTAATAAGTGAGAGTGTGAGAGTGAAGAAATAGGAGAAAAAATAAAGTGAGGAAAATATTTTTAAGAGATAGTATATTCTTCTAATATAATAAAGAGTGTTGGTTTTCTCTTTATTATTAGAAAGAATTCGTAACTCTTAAAATTTTTCCATTTAGTAAATTCTTTTATTTTTAGCCATGGTTTTTACTTTATTTAAGAGTTTTTTCACGTAATATTTTTGTGTATTTTATTTTTCAGCATTATTTTTCATATTTGTTTTATTGTGACCCTACTATATTTGGTCTTGCATTATATAACATGTACAACATTAATTTTTATCACATAATTAAATAAATGCAACTAAAGTAAAAAAAAAAAGGAAAAAACACAAATCCTTACATCTATAAAGATTTCTACTCCTAACACATCTTATTATTATATATATATATATATACTTTATTTATTTAGTTATTCGGATTGATCTCGGTCAAACAAGGCTAAAATTCATATGAACCAAACCTAGTTAGAAACTCAATCGAGTCTATATATTTGAGCCTAACTTGGCTATTTGGACTATTTTCCTATGCCCAAATCTTATATTTTTGAGCTGAGTTTGACCAACCTGTGAGTTATCCGGCTCATGCCCAGTCCTACTACTCTTAACCGGAAGTCAGAATTCATCAAATCACTTCACCAGGTCCTGGTTGACCACCACCCATGGACTTGTTGCACTTGGCAACAACGCGATTCGTATCTCTATTTCTACTGTTCTTGGTACGCTTTCCATCTCCGAAGGGACGCCTTTAATTTTTTCCTTCATTTAAAACTATATAAATAAATAGATTATAATTACATAAATTAAATTAAATTAATATTAAATTAAATAATAACTGGAAACCAAACTCGACGCCCGACGCTAAGAATAAAGAAACAAACCGGAGAGCTCCAAGCTCCAATCCCTCTCTCGTCCTTCATCTTCGCCATTGCTTCAGTCTCTACGCCGTGAGGTTCTCTCTCTTTCTCTCTCGCACTCTTCCCTCTTCCAATTATTGGGTTTTTGCTTTGTTCTTTGTTGTTTTTTTTGTTCTAGGGCTTTTTTTTTACCAGATTCGTTGGTGTTTCTTATTAATATGTTGATCTTTGTGGTTTTATCATCATTGGTTCATTTTGTGTTGTTTCTGATTGTGTCTATTGGGATAAATTGAGGTTGATGAGGTTTTGAGTTGCATTTGGATTGAAATTTTGTGTTTATGGTTCATTTGTGAGGAAATTTACTTGTGGATCATGCTTTGTTTAGATCTTGTGCTAATTCTTTTCCTTTTTCTCTTTTCTTTGTTTCTCTTTGTGATGGATTAGTTGTGAAATGTTATGTAATTTATGTTTTATATAATTGGGATCTTATCATGGTCTGTGTTTGTAAGGAGAAATTAGGTCAAGCTTGTTAGGTTGTGAACTTTTCATTAAAAAAAGAGGAAATTTTTTTAAAAGTTAACTATTCCGATTTCAGAAAAAATTGTCTTGTGGCTTGAATTTTAAGCTTAATAGTGGGTCAAAATGGTTTTATAATCAAAATGTAACTTATTTTTATTTAATTTTACTCTCTTGGCAGATGGCAGTAGAAGTTAGTGAGCTTTAATTTACTTTATTTTATTTCTTTATTTAGAATAATTAATTAGATTAACTGGAGCAACTCATATACGAGATATAATATTTAAGCTAATTACTTTGTGAACTTTATTGCTTGTCTTTGTTTATTAGTGCGTAGTAACTTGGTTACTTACAAGTGATACCTTTTTTTTTTTTTAGGTTGAAACGTGGATGTGAAAAATTTGCCTGTTGGCTTGATGTTTAAGACTAATAGTTAATTATTGTTATATGCTATGATTTTAATTATTGAAATGTAACCAGTTTTGATCTAATTATTCCCTTACATGTGTCTTTATTTATCTTTATTGAAGTGTTTATTTGCAGTTAGTTAGTGGGCTAAACGATATAAGTCATGAGTAGTTGTTTGTTAAACCTTATGAAAGCTAATAATTCCTTTTATTACATCCACTTCTGGTATTGTCCAATTTTTCACTGTGTAGCTAAAATGGTATAATACTTAGTTTGGATTTATGTAGTGTTGTCTTCACGGACAGTACACCATTGTTCACTTCTGTATAGTAATCATTTCTTTTTAAATTGAGTGCAACAAATCTGATTAGTTAAAAGTTCAACGGTCTATCAAAGCATGTGGGATAATTTGACTCATTGTGAGCAGTGCATATCCTGATGAGAAAAGAAAGAGGTCATGTTGGAATTTCTACTCTGTTCAGAATTCCCAATTTTCATGATTTCAAAATATCTTCAGTTCAATAATAACTGTAAATTGAAAACCAAACAGGCCATTGAAATATCATGAATTTATGCTATATGTATTCCTTTGTCTTGTCTGGATTTCTTTTATAACACAAGTTTCAGCTAGTTACCAATAACATTACTGACCAGTGAATTGGCTTTAGTACATAGATTAACAACTTCACACATGGAAATGTTGCATCTATAATCTGTGCAGGCTGTTGGCTGGTGAAGCTAGTGCCACAAGAGCAATGGTGCGTGATACTCTATCATCTCCTCACCGACGATCCCAGAACACTGTTTTCACGACCATTTCCGGGAAGCAATCATCGAGCCGTGATGAATTTGGAAGCTGGTCAGCTCTCTTTGAGCGTCACCGGTTTCTACTGACTATGTTAGTGGTCTTGGCATTCCTATGCACCATCTATCTCTACTTTGCTGTAACTTTGGGAAGTTCAGGCTCTTGTTCAGGTCTATCAGCATCTGAGAAGGCATTGTGCCTGGCAAAATCTTTGAACAAGGGTAAATTGAAATTCTTATGACTGGAGATGCATGCTCCATGTGAAATCTAGTTTGGAGGTGTTCTTGTATTCAAAGTTGTGATTTTTAATTGAGAGTGTGCCATTGTTCTTAGCTTATATGGACTTATATTGACCTTTTGAAGCATATTGATCAATCAATTAAGTTTTGGAAGTCTCAGATTATTTTCTTAGTTTGGAATGTCTTGCTGTGCTTTGGGACAGGTTATTTTAAGGTGAAATTTTGAGTCAATGGTTACTGAATGACAATTATGCGTTTTGGTACCAGAATTGTATTGAAATTGAAATTTCGGCTTCCACCCTTTTTAAAGGACATGTAAACAATAATTTGATTTGGCAACGTTACTTGGCTGTGAGGATGAACAAATGGACTTTTGATTTTTTATATCTTATAAAATGCATTTTTTTAAAATTAAACCTTGATGCTTTTATAATTAATTCTTTGTCCTATTATTATTATGCTTTTATAAATAAATTGCATTTCATTATGTTCTTTTTAAAAATCTCAAATTGCCTGCCAAATATGTAACTCATCTCCTTTGTCCAAATTAATCACTAAGAATTCCATTGTTTTAGAATTTTTGTTTACATGAAATTGGTGTAAATGACATAAATAATTTATAAAAAATAAAATAACTTATTTTAATTCAAACCTTGTTCTGAACAACCTTGTTTAAAATATCTTACGAGTGCCCAAAAAAAAAAAAACGTTTTGTTAAAATACAACAAAAGATTATTCTGAAAATACATCATAAAAAGGAACTATTTAGACTGTTTTCAAATAAATATTTGTGAATTAGATTAATCTATGTTATTATTATAGTAATGTATATCCTGCATTTCCGCATTGATAGATACTACAAGATATATCCTTCAAATTGCAACTTATAAAAGCAGCATTCACGCACTTAAAAATTATATAAGCTTACTGTCAATATGGATTTTTTTAAAAAAACTTTTCTTGAACTATTGCTAGGGCTGTAAATAAGCCAATACGTTCGTTAAAGGCTCGAAGGCTTGGTTCGTTAAGGGCTCGGCTCGGCTCGTTCATTAAGTTAAATGAGCGATTCTCAAGCCCAATTATTAAGCTCATAAAATAAACCAGCCGAGCCTGAACACCATCAAGCTCGGCTCGTTAAGGCTCGTGAGCAGACTCATTTATATGAAATCATTAAAAGCTCGTTTATATAAATCGTTAAAAGCTCGTTTATATGCTCATTTATATGAATCGTTAAAAGCCCGTTTATATGAATCATTAAAAACTCGTTTATATGAATTGTTAAAGAACTTGTATAATGTATCAATTAAAGCTTGTTTATAAGAATCGTTAAAGGACTTGTTTATCATCTTGTTAATAGCACATTTATAAAAATCGTTAAGGGATTTATTTATATTATCAATGTATCATATACATTTACATGTTTATTTACAAAAATTTATGAATAGAATTATTTATAGTATTATTATCAAGCATATATAAGATAATAATATTATAAAAACTATAAACTAGTTTAATTTTCCACTAGACTTTTTGAAATGATGCAAGATAGCAATTTTCCACTAGTATATATTTGTTCTCCAAATGAAGCATCACAATTTAATGCAATAGAGTGGTGGAATTCAAATACTTTGAAGTTTCAAACTTTATCAAAATTGGCATGTGTTTTTATGTCTATTCCTATTTCCACGGTGGCTTCCGAGTCCGCTTTTAGTGCCGGTGGTAGAGTAATTGAGCCGCATCGTGCATCTTTAGCTACCGATACCGTGGAAGCACTACTTTGTGGGGAAGATTGGCTTCCAAGCTTTTATTGTATTAAAAAAAAAGCAAAGGCAATTTTTATCTATTTCTATCTTTATTAAATTTATTTATGGATGTATTCATTGTTTGATATTTTAAACTTAAATTGAAAATATAATATTTTTTTCTTTTTGTTTAGGTGATGGATGAGGTCAAAGAAATCTTGTTACCATGAATGATGTTTCCACTTGCAAATGCTTTAATGGAGGTATTGAGTTGAATTTGGTAATTAAATTTGTAGTTCTATTTTGTACATATGCTATGTTAAGTATTAACAAAAGTAAAATATGTGTTATGTTTATTGTTTTGTAGGAATTTTCAAGCTATGGAAGCAACGAATTTATCACTAAAATGAAGCTCTTCTTATATGAACAATTGTAGACTTAATTATGTTGATTTTGAATTATGCCAAGACTTCATTGATGTTTGATTTTGAACATGGTTTATTTTGATGTCTAAGTATGCTATGTATGACTTGAATCTTTATGTGATGGTTTTTTATTTTTCTAATTTTAGACTTGATTGTTTTAGTGTTTCACAACAAGATTTGAAAGATGAGCAATTGAGCATAGATAGCTTGATGATTGTAACCCTTATTCATTTTGTTATTATTGTTTAGTGAGGCTTTTGACAAGTTTGAACTCGAGCCGAGCTTTAAATGATTCCTGAGTTCAAATCAAGCCGAACCTTGAATGATTCCTGAGCTCGAGCTGAGCTGAGCCAAGCCTGCATTAAACAAGCCTCAATGATATTTTATTTAATATAAAAATTAAAATTAAAAAATTATCGAGCTTAAACGATATGACAAGCCTAGCTCGAGACTTTAATTTACTTAACGAGTCGTGCCCGAGCCTCATTAATGAAACTCGAAATAAGCTCGGCTCGAGCTTGAGCTCGATCAAAATAGGAATTAGCTGAGCTTGAACAAAGCCAAGCTTGGCTTGGCTCGACTCGTTTACAGCCCTAACTATTGCCATAAATATTTATTGATTTAAGGTCATTTATAAATTTTGCAAACAATCTCAAATAAAAATTATTTTTGGACAAATTATTTATTTTTAAAAATTTTAAATTTTCAAGTGGAATGAAAATCATTTTTTAAATAGAAATGGATTTCAATTCTGTTTTTAAATTTAGATATGTACTTAGAGTTTCAATTTAATTCCATTTCCATTTTTATTTTTGGAAAATAAATACAACTTAAAATAATTTTATTTAATTATGGTTTATAAATACAAATAAAATTACATTCTACATAATTAAACCTGTAATTATAAATGAAGCTATTTTTAAAAGTTTTTTTGAACTATTGTTATAAATATTTATAGGTTTCTAGTTAGTTAATTTTTTCTAAATGACTTTTAGTTAACATAAAGTTTTTAAAAATAGAACACATGCTACTGTTAAGGGTGGAAAAAATCTAGGGTTCAGACAAAACCAAGTCCGCACAACTACTACTATGAATAGCTAAATTTGTTGTTTAGATGTTTGAATTTTATTTGAATTTTGTAATTTGCATTTAAGTTCATTCAAAGATTAAAATATGTA
Organism: Dioscorea cayenensis subsp. rotundata; assembly: GCF_009730915.1. NCBI lineage: Eukaryota > Viridiplantae > Streptophyta > Magnoliopsida > Dioscoreales > Dioscoreaceae > Dioscorea > Dioscorea cayenensis. The sequence goes on from NC_052490.1 coordinate 11,418,918, forward strand.
AAAATAATTTTATCAATTTCAAATTCAAAAAGCAATGTCCAACAATCCAAAATCCAAATTAAATCATACAACAACCCAACTCTTAATAAGTATTAAAAAAAATTCATGTCTTAATAATACAAAATTCAAATAACATTCCAAAAGTAATACCCAAAAATTCATGTCTTAATGTTACAAAATCATATGTAAAATCCAAATAAACAATTTTCAAAGTTAATCAATCTCAATTTCATAAATTAAAATATGCAAATATAATTTAATCAATTTCAAATGCAAAAAACAATGTCCAACAATCCAAAGTCCAAATTAAATCATACAACAACCCAAGTCTTAATAAGTATTAAATAAAAATTCATGTCTTAATAATACAATATTCAAATAGCATGCCCAAAGTAATACCCAAAAATCCATGTCTTAATATTACAAAATGATATGTAAAACTCCAAATATGCAAAGTTAATCAATCTCAATTTCATTTGAAACTTGATTTGCAATTGGAGCAATAAGGTCCACCTTCAACATCACATTAGTGCCATAATCAAAATCCTTCAAGTTTCCATAGTCACCTAGATAATAACACAACAATTGATATATTTGTATTAGTATTAACATAAATACTATGTGAGTATTGTGTGAAATGACAAAATTTCACAAACATATCCATTGATGCATGTAACCAATCTCATTCACATATTAAAGCTTCTACTGTGTCTGAAGTGAGAGAACTTCAATATTGATCAAGCACTTTACCTCTTGAACTAAAGGCTGACTCATAAGCAACTGTGGTAATCGGGATTGCCAAAACATCACACGCTAGTTGGCAAAGACATGGATAATGATATTAAACAAATCTAAAAAATTCTAAAATATTCAAATCTTTTCTCCTATCAAATGGCGGCTCTTCCAAATACAAATCCAATTCAAACTTTCGCACTTGTGAAGACAAGTGCTTTGAAATTCTCCATAGGCCTATATCTATATATCAATCATTCAAAAGACTTGATTATGTTGCGTGTGACATGCTTAACATAAGGGTTAATATAGGAGAGCATTTTCTAGTGCTCTCATGCTCTTCAAATTGAAAAATAGTACTTATGCAAAAGAATTGGCATCACTATATTCTCTAGGTGTTGTTCTTGATTTAACATTTGATGCCTTAGTTCAACATTGCACTTTTCAAATGATGAAGACATCAACATTTGCACGACATTTCAAAATATGACACTTCATTGTATTAGTTCCATAGCTACTATCAGCTACAAGTACAATATGATAATGCTGACATTCAACAATTTTAAAATTATCACCATATTCAACATGATTTGGAGGAAGAGCAACAAAGTTATTCCACACACTAGATGCTTTTTTTTCTTGGCCTTTTACTAGTACCCTGAATTTCAACTACATTATAAGATGCATCAATTTCTTCCATGGATGACATGTTTCAAATGCTGTAAAATAATTTAAAAATAAAACAATAATGTAGAGTATGAATGTTGAAACAAAAATAGAATTTAAACTAATGAGAGAGAAATGGAGAGAGACAAACAAAAAGAGGCAGACAAATAGATAGACGGAAAGAGAGATAGTTAGAGACACTAGAGATAGGAATCCATCACCAAAATGTAGTTGTAGTTGTGAGCCTCACCAAGATGGCCTAGTTTCAATCCGAATCCCAGTTGTCAAGAAAGTGAGGGTAGGTAAGAGGCATGACATGCCCTAGTTTCAATAAGAATCCTAGTTGTCAAGAAAAAAGAGGGCACACATGAGGCACACCACACTTTGGATTTTTTTAGTCACAATTCAAGATATTATCATCATATTTCATATATTATGCATTGATATACCAATTTGCGTGCATGTTCCATAAAGTGCATGGGTGTTGAAGTAATAACATACCCAGTGAGTCGGGTAGTCAAATCTACAGGGAATGGAAGTATTAGTAGTAACCACTTCTCAGTTATCTAGTAGGAATCAAGATTGTGATGAAATGAACTCAATAGCAAGAATATGAATATTGCAAGCAAGCAAAGGGAAAGTAAAATAAAGGAAGTCTCAATCAATAAAGATGAGGTACTCGGGCAATGCTCTCCCTAGGATCTAAAATGAAGTGCAAGATTTACTAGATGTTTCTAAACCGAGTTAGATGAGTCGAGGTAATCCACGAACAATCGGTTCTTGCCTCCAGGCCACCGATACTAGTCCCTTACGAGGTCTCAGTGGAGAAATGACTCAATCTCAACACCTCATACCACATATGATCGCAATAAACTCTAAGGATAGCTAAGAGACAACCGATTACTAAAGATAGACCTAACCCTGCTTCTAGGTGAAAGATCCCTAACCCACTACAAGGTCCTTGTGGAGAAATCTCTCAATCTCAAGCCTCACACCAAATATGGTTACATAAAGCCTAGGGAATATGGGAATGGGAATCACTCATTGGAAGGGAAAGGAGATACTCCACTATCTCATGACTCTCCCTCTCAACCCTCTTCAATCTTGGAGTTCTAACCCTAATGGAGACCTCTCTCTCACCAAGGCAACAAATCATATAATACAAATCAATCACAAGAATCAATATGACATGCAAGCAATGATAAAATAAGATTGAAACTCAAATAAACTCGTATTCAATATAAAAGATAAAGTAAATTAATACAAATATATGATCCTAGGGTTCACATGCTCAAATACCTAGTAGGGTTTAGCCCTCCATGGGACAAATTATAAAGTAAAGAATAACACAATAAAAAGCATTGAAAACCATGGAATAAAACTCCCTTGAATTGGTGATGATGGCCTTGATGGGTCGCTCAACGTCTTTAAGGATTCCTTTCCGAAGCTAGGTTGCCGAAGGCTCCCTTGATGTTATGATTGAGAAAAGATCTATCAAAGTTGGTGAATAATGCTCCCCAAATTTGCCAAAGACCTTCTATTCAAACCCTAGCCGCCTTTTCCTTCAAACTTTAGCAAAAAGTCTACAAAAAATAGAGCAAAAGGGCTATTTATAGTCAAAAATCGCCTCTGTCACATGCCTCCATGCGACCGCGTGAGATTTTACATGCCCGCGTGAGCAGTAGAAATTCCCACGCAACCGAGTGGAATTTTCATGTGGCCGTGTGAATAATATTTTTATTACAGGACTGTTACAGTGATTTGATACAGTGTTTTGCTACTATACTTTTTATAAACAAGGCTCACATACTCTTCTCTTGAGGCCACATGGCCGGGCACACGTCCATGTGGTAAGTTATGAGACTTTTCATCTTCGAATCATCATTGGGAAGCTCTTGCATTCTTCACACAAATAGGGGCATGGGAGTGTGACTGCCTTTGTGCCCTTCTAACTCACAAATTGGATTGAATTCTCTTGGAAGTTGGCACATACCCCCATGTACGTGAGCTCCTATTGTCTTGATCCTTATGTTGTACAAAAACTCCCAAAATGTGCTTTTATAACCTATCTTTTGCTTTGTTTTCTTCCTTTCAAGGCATTCACAACCTATTTACACAAAAGAACACCAAATATACTTTATGAGACATAAACTATGATAAAAATGATGTTCAATGCACATAAAACATATAGGGAAATATGTCTACTCAAGTACTTGTCATGCATTAATATTTAATTAATATTAAAGAAAATAGATTTATGCTTGATTAATTAGGCTTAATATTGTGTGCCTTAAAAATTTTAAGGTATGAGAGCCTGGTTGTTCAAATTTCTTGGGTTGAAATCTATTTCGGATTTAAATCAAGATAACTTGACCATGTCCAAACCTGATCCGCATTAGCATACCTTTGCCCAGATTTGTTTTATTCCAGGCAAAATAGAACCACGCCAGCAGGCCTGAACAGTGTATTGCCACCCATAACCGCGATTCCTGGTGCTTAATATTAAACATAATTATATATTAATATAGCTTTACATATTTATTAAATTTTATATCATGAGAATATTATAAATATATGAAAAATCATGTTATAAATATTTAGAAGTTTACCACACATTAGGATTTTTTTTTTGTAAATTTTCATGAGCTATTATCATAAATATGATTAATTATTCTTTTCAAAAATGGATTTCAATCACAGTTTAAATTTAGAAACTTGAATTCCATCTTAATTCCTTTTTTAATTACATTTTCTGAAAAATAACCACAACTTAAAATAATTTTATTTAATTATGATTTATAAATAGAAATAAAATAGTATTATCCATAATTAAATATGTAATTATAAATGAATCTATGTTGCATAGTTTTTGTAAATAATTGTTAGAAATATTTTTCAAATTTATTTATTAGTCCTTGATACTTTTTATATATCCCAATCATCAACTATGACATTTTGCAATACTAATCAAACCTTAATTTTTGAGTTTTGTACCATTGCATCCCTCCCGTTACACTCCTCTATTCATATTTTTTGAAAATCCCAAAATTGCCCTTTTGTTTGGAGAAAATGTGTCCTTGCTTTGGAGGGAATTTAGCCGCCCGGTCATGTCAAGGTATAGGTGGCCATATGTGGCTCGCTTGAGAAGTTTCTCCACCATCTTTTTTTCCTTTCCCCCTGATACACCCCTTGCGTATCTGCAAGTGCACCGGTTGTATGAAGTAGTATAATATACCCGAGTGGGCCGAGTAGTCAAATCAATGAGACTGAAAATCTCTTGATACTTGTTGATTTTCTAGTATCTAACCTATTCAAAGGTTGTGAGAATTCTATCTAAGAAACTAAAGTAAGGAAAAGTGAGAAGAAATTGGGCAGAGACTAGAAACTGGGTGAAAAATCAATGGGAAGAGCAACACCCCCAGACTACTCCCCTCGACTAATGCAATGACTCCTATATTGACTATCTATTACGTCTCCTTGAACTGAAGGTAAAACCCTGAATTAGAGGGTTTGACACTATACACTCTATCTCTAGGCACGCACTCAACACATTTTCCTTATGTGTGCCCTAACTAGATGGATTTCTCAATCGTCACCTAAGTGGCCGAGATACAACCATGTCAAACATGCACATCATGTTTTACAATTACAACTATGGTAGGAATACACATCGAGTTTTGCTAACGTAACTATGGGGGGAAGAAAAGAAAGCACTACAAGGGGGAGGAAAATAGAGGCAACTATGGGGTGAAGAAAAGCAATTACAACTATGGAAGGAATAGATCTACGTGTTAGTGTTCAAAGAATTTGATAAAAAGAAAGCACTACAAGGGGGAAGAAAATAGAGGCATAATTAAAAAAAAAAGACCATAAACAAGGGGCTTAAGTTTTAGGAGTAACCATTGAATGCATGTCCTTATCATACATAGGGCTTGCAAGGAAGGAATAATGATGATATTCCCTTTTTTTCTTTATCCAAAATGAGAAGATGGTAATGCTTGTTAAAAATTATTGGCATGAGGACAACCTTCATAGTTGGGTATTCATCCAAAGTGGGACTAACAATTTATCAAACCTATCTTCAAAATCCTATCTATTTGAAAGAGCAAGTACCACTGGTCTGGTAATCATGGCAGCCTACTTAAACTGCTAGGGTAAGTTCCTCAGAGAATCATATTATATCAACACAAATGTGTGAACAACATCATCAAGGATCATATGCTTTCCTTCAACCAAGGCATGAAGATGGTCACGGCTCATATGCCCAAATTCATTGCTCCAAGCATATGTTATGGACTAGATGGAAAAGTAGTTAATAAGCAGAAACAACATAGTATATAGGTCAGTGTTAGCACAATAAGCATCATAAACATAAACATAAAAGAGTGATTGGTAAGTCATGTTAAAAATGTGTAAATAGTTTTTCTAACCACCAACTTACAATCTTAGACATCTACGCACAATAGTAATGATTTTTCCATAAGAATAATATGTAGAGAAAAGTTTCAAACATATATTTATTAGGGTTGTGGAGGCAAGTTTGAAAGAAAGGAAGCAAAAGTAGTTGATAAGTGCTTGTGTATAAGTAATACGAAGTATACTTTTCTTACATTGAACATTACTTTTATCAGATTTTATAGCTCATTCATGTGTATTTGTGTTCTTTTGTGCATTTAGGGTTGTGGAGACAAGTTTGAAAGAAAGAAAGCAAAAGTAGATCATGGACGCAATTATTGATGAAATTCTTGGATCGAATAAGGGTTAAGGCACATGTTGTGCTCATAGACATGTGGGTACGTGCCAACCACCATTATGCTCAAGTGAATACACAAAGTGGAGGGCATAAGCACACTCATATGTTACTTGAACATTGTTAACTTCATCAATGTGGTTTAATTGAAGATGTGATCACACATGGATTGTGCCAATCATGGCCTCGATGAGAAATATTGGACTATTTTCGGTAAAAATCTAGTAGTTACTATTCGGAAAAGAAAATCTACCAAAATCCAACGCGGAGCACCCATAAACACGCTGAGTTTATTTATCTTTTCTCTCTTGTTTAGCTGTAGTATTCGAAAAGTTCAATTAGATCCTGGTTGAGAACAGAACCAGACCATACACATTTCATAATCACTACTTTGATTTCATTTGTTGATGCCATAAAAACCCAGCTAAAACCTAGGATGATTTGTCATTGACCATTATGTTTAATGATGTTTAATTGTCAACGTTTTTGATTATTTAGGACACGTTGAAAAATCTAGGTGACATCATTAGTTAGACTAATGATGAAGTGAAGGGAGCAAGAGGAATTCCTTTGCGGATTTATCCCCGTCCTAGAGTTCTTTGCGGTTATGATAGAGTGAAGTGCTAAGAGACAAACTCCAGTGGGGTTTAGTTGCGCAAGAAATAGAGTGAAGTGTTGAAGTAATCCTTAGTGCTGGGGCTTAATCGTGACAAGGGGTCTTTCGCCTGGACCAAAAAGTTAGATCTATATTAGGGAATAGGATTTATCATTTGGAATCCCCAGAGCTTCATGCAGTTCCACATAGTATGAGGTGGTGAGAGTATTCCTTTCGGCTGGGGCATAGTGTAGAGGGCTAGTCATGGTTCACCCTAGGTTTGGGACCGTGTGTCTTTGGATCTCCATGACTCGTTAAACATCAATTAAGAGATATAATATTAGTCTTGCACTTGAAATAATAGTTCTAGGGTGAGCATTGTCTGAGTACCCCATTTTACCATTGGTTACCTCTTTTTCCTACTCATGCTTGTTCTCTTTTCTCTTTTACTCTTATTTGCATTAATTTCTTGAATCAACATCACAAATTGGTTTTCTCTCTTGCTAAATAGTAATACTTTGTGTTTCCGAGCAACTATTCGCTGTGGATTCAACTACACACTCATCAGAGTATTTTATTATTTTGATGACCTATGCACTTGTGGTGCACACACGCAAGGGGTGTGTCAGTAGTCCTCATTTTTGTTTACTCTTTTCACCAAGTCTTCCTCTTATAGCCTATAGCATTCCTTCTTCCTCTTAAACTCTATAGTAGTGCCTTTGCTCCTTAGGCCTAATAAAAGGGATACATCCTCAGCCCTGAATTACAAATGGCTATATTTTAGTGTGAATGTTTTGGTCCGCTCGTCAAACATTTGCATTAGTGTCGAGTATACTAATTCTTGGACTATGGGCTCAATATTTATGAGATGGCTAAACGGTTTCAACTTGAGAATGTCCTAGTATCTTCGTGTCATCTTCTCCCTCAATGGGTATATAGTGTCTATAAGCAGTTCTAAATAGCACTGGCCATTCATAAGATTCCCTAAACCATTGGGCATCATGTGTCAACTACAAAACAAATCATTTCATATTAGATTTAACAAAGCCAATGTTAGTAAACATATTAATGAAAAAGGTGAACAAAGTAAGAACTACATTAGAGCCCTAAGTGAGATTTACAATAGTTCACACTATGCATTGAACATGCACTTATAGGTAGTGGAACATATTTGGTACTGAAAGAGATATTATGCATTGATTTTATACACAAGAAATAGAATGATCAAAGAAAATTGCTTGACGTGATAACATCCATGATGAGTGCATTTTATATACATATTTTTTATACCTCTTATCCATGTGTTGCTTGTCTTTTAACATTTGTTTTATAAATTTTATAGTACCATTTTGGGTATATTTGCATTTGTGTGTAGATTTATAAATCTTGTGTCATTAGAATAAATACTAGAGAGAATTCGACATCAAAAGAACCAAGTTGCAATTAGCCAAGGTAAGCACGACCTAAGCAAGGATATGCTTTTGAGCCATGCAAATCACTGGACTTCAAGGAAAACTCAGAAGAAAGAAAGCACATTCTTGGAGCTTAGTGCACGATCGTGCTTATGGAAGCATGGCCCAAGCACTGGTGTGCTTTTGGGCCATGCACTCTACTGTTTGGGAAAAAAAATTTAATTGATGCTAAACCCTAGATTTGGCTGCAAGGAGCACAGCTGAGAAGCTCGTGCTTTGTTTAAATTTAAGCCCTAAAGTTAGGGTTTTACAGGGGTTTTGCTTGAAGATTTGGAGGCAACTTTTGGGTGACCTCCACCATATAGAGGCACAATTGGGAGTGGAGCTTTACCAGTGAATAGATCCTTGGAGCATGATCGGATTGATTAAGAAGAAATAGGGAGTCAATGGATTTCTACTTGATTGTTTCTTTTATCATTTTAATGTTGTGTAAACCTATGAGGGGCTAGCTGCTCTCCGGTGCCCCAGATTCATGAACTTAGATGTTAATTTGTAATTGACTTACTTTCTTTCAATGATTATGGAGTTCTATTATTTTATATGTTAATTTTTGTGTTACATAACTTAATGGGCATGATTTGCATAGTTGTAGTTGTAAAACTTGATGTGTATTGATTGCTATAGTTGTGATTACCGTATGGTAGTTGTAAAACTCGATGTGCATGATTCCCGTAGTTACAGTTGTAAAATTCGATGTATTTGATTATCATAGATGTGATAAGGATTTGAGAGCACATGTAGAATTTATAGGATGTACTTGATAATCATTGTAGGGGAGTTACTACAGGATACTCTAAGGGATTGATTTAGGGTGCTACTCCGAATCACTGCTACTTGCTAGATTTATCCCATCTTTCTTTTCATCCTCTCTTCTTTTCTTTTTTCTTCCTTAGATTGATAGATTAAAACTTTTCCCCAATTTTGAGTAGACTAGATATTGGAGGATAAATTAGTACTACAAGCTTGCTAGTTCTTGTGGAATCGACTATCGGATCCCTTATTGGGTAACTTTAGGAACATTAGGACTCTAATACTTTAGGAACATTAGGACTCTAATACTTTTTTCTTCAAGTTTTTTACGCCGTTGCAAGGGAGTGGCAACTTTAAGGAACATTAGGACTCTAATACTTTAGTTATTATTCTACATCCGTTTTTAATTCTTTTTCTTTTTCTTTTATATCTTTTTTTATTTGTCTGTTTGTGCAAGTGCTAGTTATATGCATACATTGCTTTTAGTGTTGGGACATCATCCGTATCTTCCGTTTAAGGAGCAGGTGGATTATTTTGCTTTAGAACCAAGTTTGGCAGATGTACTCTCTCATTTTACTCAAACTAATTGCATGGCACAAAGAAGGGAGTATAAGGAAGATATGAGTATAGAGGAGTTAGTCTCAAAATTTCATTAGAAGATAATACAGTGGACATGCATGACAGTTGCAAAAAATGGGATCCTTTCTAGGGATCAAGTAAAAGAGCAATCAGAGAAACATTTGATGTCAGTTGTAGTAGGATCATAGCTGAAGAGGTTAGGTACAGAAAGAGAAAAGTTTGAGCACTGTTGTCTTTTGATTAATTTAGATGTAAATATTTCTTCCAAAGTTGATCATTTGGTCATTGAAGTATTATCTATGGATTGGGAGAAACTGAGACCATCGTTGGAAGAACCTCTGGAGTTGTAGTTGAAGGAGTTGCCCGAGCATTTAGAGTATGCATATTTGGAGGGTGAGAACAAACTACCTGTGATCATAGCATCAAATTTAGGCCCTCTTCAGAAGGAGAAGCTACTTAGGGTTTTGAAGGACCATAAGCGAGCAATTGCATGGAAGATTTCTGATATTTGGGGAATTAGCCCATCCTTTTGCACTCATACAATTTTGATGGAAGACAAAACCAAGCCATGGGTTCAACTATCGAGACATTTGAATCTAACATGAAGGAAGTCATCGAGGATGAAGTGAAGAAGTTGTTGGATGCAGGGATGATTTACCCAATTTCATATGGTGCATGGGTTAGACCAATTCAAATAGTACCTAAGAAGGGAGGAATGACAATGGTTCAGAATGAGCATAATGAATTGATCCCAACTCATACCATTACAAGATAGCGGGCATTCATTGAGTACAGGAAATTGAATGATGCCACCAGGAAAGATCACTTTCCACTACCCTTCATTGACCAAATGTTGGAGCTCTTGTTAGGGCATATATACTACTATTTCTTGGATGGAATATCACGGTATTTGTAAATCCCAATCATACCAGAGGATCAAGAAAAGATGACTTTAACATGCTTGTATGGTACTTTCACATACAAAAAGATGTCTTTTGGATTGTGTAATTCACGGGCCACATTTCAACTGTGTATGATGTCTATCTTTGATGACTATATAGAGGACATCATGGTGGTCTTCATGAATCACTTCTCAGTTTTTGGAGACTCTTTTGACATTTGCCCAAACAATTTAGAAAAGGTGCTTGACTGATGTGAAGAAACAAACTTGGGAGAAATGTCACTTCATGGTGCAAGAGGGAATAATCTTGGGGCACAAAATTTTATAATTTGGGATTGAGGTAGACAGGGCAAAACTTGTTACTATAGAAAAATCTTCCACCACCGATAATAAAAAAGGACATTTGGAGCTTCTTGGGAAATGTTGGTTTCTAGCGAAGGTTAATCAAGGATTTTTCAAAGATTTCAAGGCCAATGACTAAACTTTTGGAAAAGGATATTCCTTTTCACTTTGATACAGAGTGCCTAGAGTCTTTTCATTTGTTGAAGGAGAGGTTGATAGATGCCCCGATCATGAGATCATCTGATTAGAGCCTCCCTTTTAAACTAATGTGCGATGCAAGTGATCGAGCTATAGGGGTTGTGATAAGTGCTTGAGTAGACATATTTTTATATATGTTTTACATGCATTGAGCATCATTTTTACAATGGTTTATGTCTCATATTGTGTATTTGGTGTTCTTTTATGCATATAGGTTGTGAATACCTTGAAGAGTAAAAAGAAAGCAAAGATAGGCTATAAAGACACAATGTTAGGAGTTCTTGTTCAATTCAAGGACCAAGACACGAGAGGAGTTCATAAACGTGGAGATGTGTGCCAACTTCCAAGAAGATTCAAGTAAATTCACTAGTTGGAAGGGCACAAAGGCAGCCACATCTTCATATTCCTTCTCTTTGTAAAGATTGCAAGACCTCTCAAAGATACGTCGATGAAGAAAAGTTTTATAGCCTACCACATGGACGTGTGCCCGGACATGTGGCCTCAAGAGAAGAGTGTTTGGACCACTGTTTGTGAAAAAGTATTGTAGCAATTTTACTGTACCAGTACTGCAGCAAAATTACTGTTCACACGGCCGCATGGAAATTCCGCGCGCCCGTATGGAAATTCCTGTAGCCCACGCGGGCGCGTGAAAAATCCACACGGGCACGTGAGGGCACGTGACATACGTGATCTAAGGCCTATAAATAGCAGTTTTGCCCTATTCTTTCTCATCTTTTGTGCGGCTCTTGAGGGGTGAGACGGCTAGGGTTTGGAGAGGAGGTCTTTGCGGCTTTGGAGGCGCTTCGTCACCAACTTTGATCGATTCCTCCTCCGTCATAGCATCAAGGAAGCCACCGGTGAACCTAGCTTCGGAGTGGGTCCTTCAAGACGTCGAAGCTCTCCATCAAGGCCATCAGTTCATATATAAGGGGGTTTATTTCTATGGTTTTAATGTACTTTCATTCATTCATGGTGTGTTTTGTATGTTGCTCCATGGAGAGCTAAAACCCTAGAGGGTATTTGGGCTTGTGAACCCAAGGATTCTCATCTTTTGTGGATTTGCTTAGTGTTTCTATTTAATCCGAGTTTGATTAAGTTTTAATCTTGATTGTCTAATGCTTGCTTGCCTTATTGATCTTTTGGTTATTTGGTTTGCATGATTTGTTACCTTGGTGAGAGAGAGATCTCCATTAGGGTTAGAATCTCAAGATTGAAGAGGGTTGAGAGGGCGAGTCATGAGATAGTGAGCATCCCCTTTCCCCTCCGATTGGTGTATTCTATCTCCGTTCCCTAAGCTCTATGCAACCATATTTGGTGTGAGGTGTGAGATTGAGAGATTTCTCCACCGGGACCTTGTAGGGGGTTAGGATCCTTCGCCGGGAATTAGGGTTGGATCAATCTTTAGGAATCGGATACACCTCTTGGAATCCCTAGAGTGCTTTGCGGTCATATGTGGTATGAGGTGTTGAGATTGAGTGATTTCTCCACCGGGACCTCGTAGGGGACTAGTATCGGTGATCGGGAGGCCGGATCCGATTATGTTTGGATTTCCAAGACTTAACTTACTCATCATAGATACACTTTGCTTATCCGGTACCTAATACCTGAATCCTAGGAGGAGCATTGCCCGAATACCCCACTTTTACTGATTGAGATCTCCATCCATTTAACCCCTGCATATTCGTCTCCGGTATTCATTTCTTCGCACATTAGATCACCACACCTTTCCATTTATCATTAGGTTAGAAAGCCAAAAAGAAGTTAGTACTAGTAGCCCTGTTCCCTGTGGATTCGATTACCCGACTCACCGGGTATTTTATTACTTCGATACCCGTGCACTTGCAGTTTACACGCATATTCGGACGTGTCAGGTTGTGTTAAGGTAGTAGCATGACAAGAATTTCCATCCCTATCTATTATGTAAGTAAGATATTGACACCTGCCCAAGAGAATTACACCACTATAGAGAAAGAATTGTTAGCCATTGTGTATGGTTTTGATAAATTCCGTTCATATTTGGTACTATCCAAAGTGGTGGCATACACTGATCATGCTGCCTTGCAATACCTATTGACCAAGTTAGATGCAAAACAATGATTAATTAGATTTATTCTTATCTTACAGGAATTTGACTTGCAAATTAGGGATAGGAAGGGATCTGAAAATGTACTGGCTAATCATTTATCCCGTTTGGAGCATCCACAAGGTGAACTAGGCTTAGAGAAAGAAGTGAACGATGCATTCCCAGAGGAACATCTCTACCAAGTTTAGGTGTAGAAATTTCATGATGTAGATACTCCTTGGTTTGTAGACATTGCAAATGATTTGGTTCTATGTATTGTTCCAGTGTAGTTTTTGTATCAACAGCGTAAAAGGTTTCTTTCAGATATGAAACATTATGTTTAGGAAGATCCATTTTTGTACAAGATCTGTGCCAACTTGATGGTAATATATTGTGCCTCCCACACAGAAAGTTGGGAAATTTTATGACAGTGTCACTCAGGGGTTATAGGAGGTCATTTTAGTGCCAATAGAATGGTCAAGAAAGTTTTGGAAAACTGTTTCTTTGGGTTGTTGATGTTTAATGATGCTCACAAATGTATAAACTCTTGTTATTAGAACCAACATAGTGGCAATCTATCAAAGCTAGATGAGATGAGAATCCCATTCAGTAGTGGAAGTTTTTGATGTTTGATGAATTGATTTCATGGGGTCATTTTCTGAATTCTAATGGAAACAAATATATTTTGGTTACGGTGGATTATGTGTCTAAATGGGTAGAAGCACAAGTCTTACCGACAAATAATATAAGAGTGGTAGTGAAATTTCTAAAAAAACTATTACTGAGATTTGGGATCCTAAGACCAATCATAAGTGATCTGGGGACACACTTTTGTAACAAACAATTCGAGATGGTAATGAAGAATTATGGGGTCACACATCGCATATCCACAATGTACCTCCCTCAAACAAATGGTCAAGAATGGTTCATGAATTAAAGAGAATTTTGGAGAAGATTGTGGATAATAATAGGATAGATTGGTCTGAATAACTATATGATGCTTTGTGGGATGAAGAACAAGGGAATAATAATAAGAGGCTAAATGTATGACCTCAAGCTCAAGAGTAAAGAACTCCACTAGCACAAGTGAAGTGAAATCAAGATGATGAGTTGTAAAGCAATCAACATAATAAAGATAGTCCTATCACATCTAGAGTGCTTATCTCGTGAGTGTGCGTGTACTTCCTTCCTATAGTGTATTTACCATAGCAGATTAATGTAGCTAAAGTGTTGTAGAAGGCATCCATTGAAAACGCATGGGCGTGTGGAAATTTCCGCATGCCCGTGGATTTATATTGCGAGCTCATCCAGAGAAGGCACAGGGGCGTGCGGGTGCCCCTGTGAACGACCATGCGAATATTGCATGGTCGTCGGTAATTTCTGCACGGGCGTGTGATTTCCTGCAGAGTTTGTCAAATTATCCCGAGAGCGCAAAGGGGTGTGAATTCGCTCCTGTGGGTGACCTTGTCAAACCGCACGGGCGTGGGTATTTTCCGCACACCCGTGTGAATCTCTGCAGACGAGTTTTCTCCATCCCGAGAAGATACAGGGGCGTTCGCTTGCCCCTGTGAGTTGAGATTGTGAATGTCCACGCCCGTGCGTAATTGCCGCACGGGCGTGCAAAACACTTAGGAGATTTTCTCAGATGTCCCGAGCAGTCACAGGGGCGTGCATCTGCCCCTGTTGGTTGGGCGCACGGGCGTGCATAATTTCCGCATGCCTGTATGGATGCGCAGAATGCCAAGGGAGGCGACTTCTTTTTAAAGAGGAGTCGTTTCTTTCCTTGTTCATATCCTTTATTCCTCTGAGAATGCCCTCACATCATTCTCTAACTTCCTTGTATCAATTTGGTGGAGTTTATTGCGAGGTTTTCCGGCCGAATCTTAAGTTTCTCATCTCAACTCGTCGGTGAGCCCTATTTTTCTGTTTTCTTGATTTCTTTGTCAATTCATGATTTAATTTGATGTATCCTGTCAGAAACTCTTCACTTCTTCAATTAGGGGGATAAGTCATGTTTAGAATAAAGTTAGAGGTAGTTTTAAGATTTATTTTTGGATTTTTAAGGCGCGGCTGTGCGGGTTTTTCACGCTCCGTTGATCCACACGGGCGTGCGAAAATTCCGCACGACCATGTGGAATTTCTATAGTAATGCATTTATCATCTTGTTTGACCGATTTCTTCTTAAATTTTACAGATTATGGAACCTCTGTCAAAGAAGCAAGTTGATAAGCGGCCGCGTGAGTTATCTTCCGAGTCTGAGGACATGAGTTTCACCATTCCGGAGCACAGGGTTCATTTTGAGCTGCTGTCGAGAGTTCGTTTTGGACAGACTCGATTCCTTGATATGAGTATACTGAGAGATCTGTAGTAGGGAGACGAGTTGGCAGACGATGTCGAGGATCTCGTATCGGTAGGTGGTTGGAGGCAGTTATTGACTATTAGAGAGCCAGCCATACGAGAGCTCGCACTGGAGGTCTTGTCACCATTTGATTTTGACAGATCCTATTCGAGCTTTGACAGAATTGATACCATTCAGTTCAGAGTATTTGGACACCACCATAGCTTGAGCGTTACTCAGTCTTCAGTTCTACTTGGCTTGTATAAGGAGGCATTCACAGACACTGAGGAGTACTCTCAGTTACCGATTGATTATCCTGGAGCCTTGACCCCACAGAAAGCTTACAGAGTGCTATGTGGTCAGGGTCAGTACGAGCCGGGGGTGTCCAAGGCCACGTGTCTTTCCCGACCTGCATACAGATATTTACATTCCATCATGAGTAGGTCGGTGAATGGCCGTGGTGATAGCACTGGTGTTCTGAGCCGACATGAACTTCTGTACTTGTACTCGATGGTGCAACATGTACCGATTCACTTAGGACACATCATGGCAGAGTATATCAGACATCAGGGGCATTATACTAGACTGGGAGCGATCTTCTCGGGCCCCTACATTACAAGATTAGTGCTGGGCATGGGGCTCTTGGATGCGATTCGTGGAGCTGAGAAGACAAGTATACCTACCCTCCTGAGTTTAGAGACACTGAGATTGATGGGCATAGTCCGTAACTTGAAAGAGGGTTTCGGCTAGGGTTTTGAGAGGTATTGGCCAGGGTTTTGGAGAGGTTCTACGGCTCCAAAATCGTCATCTCTTTGGAAGAAGGTTGGTAGGGGAGCTTCCGTCGAGGCGTATCCTATACCGGACAAGGGGATCTTTGGACGACGAGTAGAGGACTTTACACAAGACCATCGACATGACTATCGAGGGGGTTTTCTATGGTTTCATTGCTTTTACATTCTATTTCTTTGATTGCACTTAGCTCCATGGAGAGCTAAACCCCTAGTGGGTATTTGGGTATTTGTGAACCTTAGGATGTATTCATTTCTTTGAATCTTTTTATTATGCTTTCAATTAATTGATGTTTATTATGAGTTCCAACTTTGAATGCTTGATTGTGTGAATACTCCCCTAGAGTGACACTAGGGTTGAGAGTTCTTGTTGGTAACCTTGCGAGTGAGTGACACACCACAAGTGTTAGACAAAGCTAGGTTGGAGAGGGTTGAGAAGATGAGTCGAGAGGTACAGGAGCGTCCCCTTTCCCCTCCGATGTGTTAGATTCTACCTCCGTTCCTCGAGTTCTTTGCAGCTACAATAGAGTGAATGGTGTAAGGGATGACCTTCCGCTGGGGCTTAGTTGCGGGTGCAACGGAGTGAAGCGCATAAGTGATCTTAGTATCTAGGGCTTAATTGTGGTTAGGGACCTTCCACCTAGACCAAAGGGTTAGGTCTACAATTAGGAATAGATTTATCACTTGGAATCCCTAGAACTTATTGCAATTCTATGCGAGTGCGAGGTTAAGAGGTTATTCAATATCTCCTCCGGGACATGTATAGAGTTAGGCATAGTTGACCTTAGATTTGTGACTATGTAATTAAGGATTTCCACGACTCACTTGCATTGATTAGGAAGCATAATAGAGGGTTCTTGCACTTGAAATGATTGTCCTAGGCGGAGCAATATCCGGGTACCCCATCTTTATCGATTGCCTTACCTTCTCTTTTACTTGTGCTCTCTTACTTGTTGTTTTTACTTTTGAGAATTGAATCATTGTCACACATATCACTATTCATCTTTAACATAGCTAAGAAGCGAATTAAGTGTTTTTATTCCCTACTCCGTGTGGATACGATACCCGCTCATCCGGGATTATTACTTCGACAAACCCGTGCACTTACGGGATATACGCAAGGGGATCTTGTCACATACCTAGGCATTTGAGATAACACCTCTACAAAAGGAATGTTGGTGTGCAATTGCTTGAATAGATCCAAGAACTTCTTGTATTGCTCATTATTCTGGTTGTTCTTCAATCTTGAAGGGTAAGGGATTCTTGGCTTGTAAGGTGGGATTTCCACCTCATTCTCTTTGTTGGCCCTCTCCTCAATCTCCACGACCTCGGGTGCTTCAACATTGGTCTTCTCACTTGGAAGCCCACTCTCTATCTCATGATCACTTTTCAAAAGTGATCGCCTTCATATGTTCTCTCGGGTTAGTCTCGATGTTACTAGGCAAGCTTCCTTAAGGCTTTCCGATAAAGACATCGTGATTTACCCCACTTGATTTTCTAGATTGTGCAATAACACGGTGTGGTTGCGAAGTGTAGCTTCGACCGATTGGAACCGTGTATCTGATGATTGGATGAATCGTGTCAAAGCTTTCTGAAGTCGGTCATTTGGGTTGCCAAGCCTGAAACTCGATTCTCCATGTTCGGGGCTTTTTGTTGTTGAAAACCCGGTGGTGAAATGGCCTTTTACTGTCCTTGGTTACTCCATTAAAAATTAGGGTGGTTTCTTCACCCTTGGTTGTAGGTGTTGCTATAAGGATTGCCTTGTACTTTTCCCGAATTGCCCACAAAATCTACTCGTTCAGTTGGGGCTGAAGTAGCAATCGAAATAGGACAATCAGACCGCATATGTGAACCCCTATAACCATCACAACTTGTGATAGTGGCTACCCTCGGTGAAGTCAATGTATCTAATTTCTTGCTCTATGTCTCTACTTGGGCTGCCAAAGATGCAACCGCATCAATTTCATAGAGTCCGGCAACTTTCTTCGTTTTCTCTTACATTCCATTGGTAGCTATTCATGGCCATTTCTTCTACTAATTGTCGGACTTCTTTAGGGGTCTTGTTCCCCATTGTACCTCCTACGCCAGCATCTAGAAGTTATCTTATACTTGGATTCAACCCATTGTAAAAAGTTTGAATGATCATCCATTAGGGGAACCTGTGTTGTGGACATTTCTGCAAGAGGTCCTTGAATCGCTCCCAAGTCTCAAACAAGAATTCAAGATCCATCTGAACAAATGAAGATATCTCATTGAGAAGCTTTGCTGATTTTCCCGAAGGGAAGTACCTTGCAAAGGAAAGCTTTGACCATTTCATTCCATGTCATGGTGGATGCTCGTGGTAGAGAATGAAGCCATTGCTTAGCTCTTCCTTTTAGAGATAATGGGAAAGCCCTCAACCTTATCGCATTATCCGTAACCCCATTGATCTTCAACATGTTACAAACCTCCAAGAAGTTTTCAATATGATTGTTTGGGTTCCCGTCGGCTAAACCATTAAATTGCATAGACTGCTATATAATTTGGATAAATGCTAGCTTTAGCTTAAATTTTGGAGTTATAATTGCATGCCGCACGATGCTCGACTACGTACCCATAACTGAGGGTCTGGCATAGTCTGATAGTGTCCTCTACTCATTCTGTCTGCCATGTTATCCGACCCTTCACCTTCTACATTAGCTGGATTTAACGGTTCTTATACAAGTCCTTTACCCCTTCTATGAAGTGTTCTTTCAAGTTCAGGATCACCTTTAACAAATGTCGAAGGGTTTCCTCCGGTCATAACCTAGAACTACAAACAAAGAAAGAAAACAAATCAGAATGATGGAAGAATAAGAAAGTGTGAAGTAAAATGAATGGTAAATAGCCAAAACAGCATAGTGCAAAGTGTCTCTAAAGGCCTAGTCCGCGGCAATGGTGCCAAAAACTTGACAACACCCTTGCGTATGACCCACAAGTGCACCGGTTTATGAAAGTAATAAATCCCAGGTGAGTGGGTATCTTATCCACAGGGAATTACTAGTAGATACACAACGATTGCTATTCAACTATGATGAAAATGAATCAATGGTAGTGTGAATAAAATTGATATAAAAAGAACTAAAAGATATAACCGCATCAATTTCATAAAGTCCGGCCACTTTCTTCTTTTCTTTTACATTCCATTGGTAGCTATTCATGGCCATTTCTTCTACTAATTGTCGGACTTCTTCAGGGGTCTTGTTCACCCATTGTACCTCCTACGCCAGCATCTAGAAGTTGTCTTGTACTTGGATTCAACCCATTGTAAAAAGTTTGAATGATCATCAATTAGGGGAACCTATGTTATGGACATTTATGCAAGAGGTCCTTGAATCGCTCCCAAGTCTCAAACAAGGATTCAAAGCTCCATCTGAACAAATGAAGATATCTCATTGAGAAGCTTTGCCAATTTTCCAGAAGGAAAGTACCTTGCAAGGAAAGCTTTGACCATTTCATTCCATGTCATGATGGATGCTCGTGGTAGAGAATGAAGCCATTTCTTGGCTCTTCCTTTTAGAAAGAATGGGAAAGCCCTTAACCTTATCGCATCATCCGTAACCCCATTGATCTTCAACATGTTACAAACCTCCAAGAAGTTTTCAATATGATTGTTTGAGTTTCTCATCGGCCAAACCATTAAATTACGTAGGCTGCTATATAATTTGGATGAATGCTAGCTTTAGCTCAATTTTTGGAGCTGTAATTGCAGGACGCACGATGCTCGACTGTGATACCCATAACTGAGGGTCTGGCATAGTCTGATAGTGTCCTCTACTCCTTCTGTTCTGCCATGTTATCCTACCCTTCACCTTCTACTTTAGCTGGATTTAACGGTTCTTGTACAAGTCCTTTACCCTTTCTACAAAGTGTTCTTTCAAGTTCAAGATCACCTTTAACAAATGTCGAAGGGTTTCCTCAGGTCATAACCTAGAGCTACAAACAAAGAAAGAAAACAAATCAGAATGATGGAAGAATAAGAAAGTGTGAAGTAGAATGAATGATAAAGTAGCCAAAACAGCAAAGTGCAAAGTGTCTCTAAACGCCAAGTCCGCGGCAATGGTGCCAAAAACTTGACTATGCGTATGACCCACAAGTGCACGGGTTTGTCAAAGTAATAAATCCCAGGTGAGTGGGTATCTTATCCACAGGGAATAATGAGTAGAAACACAACGATTGCTATTCAACTATGATGAAAATGAATCAATGGCAGTGTGACTAAAATTGATATAAAAAGAACTAAAAGAAATAAGAAAGAGAGGCACGATAAAGTGAGAGTAAAGGAAATCGATAGAAAGTGGGGCACCTGGACATTGCTCCCCCTAGGGTTCTTGCTTCAAGTGCAAGACCAACTATTATGTATCCTAATTGATGCTTAATGAGTTGTGGAGATCGTAAAATACACTATCCTAAACCTAAGATCAACCGTGACTAACTCTACACTATGCCCCGCGGAGAAATCGCTTAATCCCAACACCTCACACTGTGTACAGTTGCAAGAAGTTCTAGGGATTCTAAGTGATAAACCCTATTCCTTTATATAGATCTAACCCTTTGGTCCAGGTGAAAGACCCGTAGTCACAATTAAGCCCCAGATACTAAGGATTACTTTAACGCTTCACTCTATTGCTTGTACAACTAAGCCCCAGCGGAGTTCCTCTCTTAGCACTTCACTCTATTGTGACCGCAAAGAACTCTAGGAACATGGAGATAGAATAAATCACATTGGAGGGGAAAGGGGATGCTCCGCTACCTCTCGACTCACCTCTCAACCCTTTCCAATCTTGCATTGTCTAACCCTCATGGTGTGTCACTCATCCACAAAGGCTACCAAGATGGACTCTCAACCGTAGTGTCACTCTAATAGAGAAATCATTCAACAAACATTCAAGATTGGAACTCAATTAAAGACATCAATTAAGGAAAGCATAATAAAAGGTCAATGGAACAAGAACATCCAAGGGTTTACAAGTCCAAGCACCCATTAGGGGGTTTAGCTCTCCATGGAGCAAGATACAATCAATAATAAAATCAAAAGTAAAAACATGTAATCTATAGGAAAACTCCCTCGGTATTTGTGTCGATGGTCTTATGGAGTAGCCTCATCCTTTCCAAAGGTCCCCTCTTCAAGCCTAGGGCACACCTCCTGGATTGGTGCCGACGAAAGCTCCCCCAATAACTATTTCACAAGAGAAATGTGGTGTTCAAAGCAGTAGAACCACTCCAAAAGCCTTGCCAAAGCCTCTCTATTCCCTAGCCGCCGGCCTCCCAAAAGATGGAGAAAAAGAATGAAAGATGGATCTCCAAATCGGTACAAGTCGCGGCTTTATAAAGAGCTGGAATCGGGCATCCACACGGGCGTGTGGAAATTTCCACATGCCGATGTGGATTTCTGGAATTTTGATTTTCTGCGGGCTGTCGACAGTAACTTCTACAATAAATTGCTATAGTGATTTACTACAGTAACCTGCTATTGTACCCCCGCCAAAAACACTCCCGAATCCACTTTGTATCGAGGCAACATGTCACGCCCCGCCCTAGGCAAGCACGTGGCAACCGCCACGACAACAAGGAGTGGACGCTATCACATCCTACCTACTAGTCATCGTAAGTTCAAAACAAACCCGCTACCACATGAACTAGAGAGGGAAACAACCTCCACTACAGAACCAACCAGGGTTCCAAATACAACCAGAAAATACAAATACACAAAAGTTGAGTCTAGTAGATCCATAAAATTTACATGCACATTGCACTAACCTAAATAAGGAGAAAAGAGTAAGTCACCCTACTGCCTGTCTTGAACAACCCAGTCCAATGTCGCAGCCTGAGAAAGAAGAACATAAAGTATTGAGGAACAGATGTTACCTAGTGAGTGGTGATAGCATAGATATAACAGAGTAGTAAAGCATTCCAAATAGTAATTACCACAATACTTTAACAAAGTAGCTCCAAATATTCAATAGAGTAACAGATACCATAATGATTTATAAATAGTATAGGTAAGTCAAATTTTCGACGAAAATATAAATCTTTTTGTGAGAGATTGCCATCCTAAGAGTGACAGCTGGGCTTCGCCCGCTCATCACAATCCAAAAATAATATCATTATGTGTGAGAGACTGCCATTCTAAAAACGATAACTGGGCTTCACCCCCTCATCACAATCCACAAATGATATCAATATTCGCACAACTGAACGATAAAACCAATCTCAAGTCATTAGCCTGAAAACACTCTCCGACTTAGCCGCCGTCACGACTAGGTTGAGAGCCATCAAGGTAGTCATAACCTTGACGTTGGCCACTGAAATTCCCGTGTGGTGACCCCGGATTTATCACATAAAAGACCCCCTGTCAATGGCTCCGCGCACCTCTTGACCAGGGTAAACTAGGGTTAACCACGCCGCCTCCCATTAGGCCGTACCGTGGAACCCATCCACTGTAGTGGCGGACTAATGTCCATGTCACCATCAAAAATCCAAATGCCACGATGCAATTCTTTCCAATTCCAACTCGAGGAATCAAGCATACAATGTGTAAATACAGAAATATACATCAATCTATATTGCCTTTGCATGTAAAATACATATACATATACACGTAAACATCCATCTTTCAAAAGACATATGTATAAGTATACTGGAATCATCTTTGCCAAAATAACTCCATACTCAAAATATCCATATATATATATATATATATATAGCAAATGAAATCTGGTTTAGCATCAAATTCATGATATAAAACATATAAAGAAATACTATCATACTCTTATTAAATCTATGCAATTAACAATTAAACCACTCACTGAACACAACGTCTCATCTTGAGACGCGCTCACAGGTCAGCAATTTCCTTTCCCTGGAGGAAGCTTCACCACCTAGAGTCAAACAAAGAACCTAAAAACTAATGAACACCAGAACGGAAACTAAAATGCATGCGAATACAAGGTTACATGTCGAACATGTAACTCTAAGTGTTAGGGGATAACGGCGTCATTTTGGACCCAAATGACGTTAGATTAAAGTAAAACAAGTTCCAATGAGTTCCTAGGAAGAATGACTTCAATTTGAACCAAAGAAATACAAGAAAATGCCAAGTTTTCCCGGTACTACAGTGTTTTAAGAATTTCTACAGTATCCGTGAATTACAACTCAATGTTTTCCCGGGCCTTAATCAATGGTTAATCGACGATTTACAACTCCAAATTGTGAAATTTCTTCACAAACATACCCACAAATGAATCACAAAATAGAGGGCTTTGATTTGAGTCCAAAAACAACTCAAACCATGGTTGATTTCTAGGGTTTCAAGGATTTTTGAAAACAATTAAATACGAGGAAAATACAAAGAAATAACCTTGAATCAAAGCATTACTAAGCTCCGGAGAGTGGGAGGAAGGGAATAGGGGTGTTGGTTCACCGAAATAGCTCGCCGATGAATATTTATTTCAAAATCAAGGGTCGGTCGAATGAGCGAAGGATGAAAGAGCCACATTGCTCTCTTATCTTTAAATTCAGATTTTCAGAATTTTTTTTTAAAAGAAAATGGAAATGACCACAATGCCCTCAATACTAAAAAAGAAAGAAAAATGTCCAAATAACCGTTTTGCCTTTGGTTTTCGGCTGGTTTTCACACAGAACCTACTGTGCAGTCATGCAAAGATGCCACTAGTACAAAATGACCATTTTGCCTCTAATGCATGCACAAAATCGAAAAAGAGGCAAGAGGTCCAAAAATTAGGACAGGGTACCACACAACATAAACGGGCACACGTCTATGCCATAGATCGCGTCACTTCTTCAATAAACGGGGTTATTGGTGAAGATCTTGCTATCATTGCACAAGTTAGGATACACAAACGTGATTGCCTTTGTGCCCATCCGAATCATTTTAAATTGCTTGAATGTATTGGAGGTTGGCACACATTCACGTATCTTTCTAGCACAACTGGTGTCTTCACATTTGTTCCTTACAGGATTCCATCAAACAGTGCATTCATGAGCTACTTTGGCTTTTTTCTTCCATATTTAGCTCCACAACCCTATATGCGCAAAAGAACACAAAAACACATGCATTAGCTTTAAAACCGGATAAAAGTAATGTTCATCGTAAGAAAAGATTACTTCGTATTACTAATACACAAGCACTTATCAGCATGCAATCTATAGATAAAATCCCCTCATAGTAATGTTCATCGTAAGAAAAAATTACTTCATATTACTAATACACAAGCACTTATCAGCATGCAATCTATAGATAAAACCCCCTCATAGTCTGTATCGATGGTTTTGTGGAGCCACCTCAGTTTTTCTAAGGATTCTCTTGTCAAGCCTAGGGCACACCTCGCCGAATCGATGCCGATGAAAGCTCCCCCAATAACTCTCCTCCAAAGGAAAATGATATCAAAGGCTGTAGAACCACTACAAAAACTTAGCCAAAGCCTCTCCAAACCCTAGCCGTGAGCGCCTCCAAAGTGGGCAAAAGATGTGAAAAAGATCTCCAAAAGAATCTTAAGTCACGGTATTTATAGGGGTTAGAATCGGGCATAGACACAGGCATGTGGAATTTCCACACTGCTGTGTGGATTTCTAGACCTTGTTACCTGCGAGTTATAAATAGTAACTACAATAGTAATTTTAATATAGTGAATAGTCCTGATTCCACTCTTTTCATCGAGGCCACATGATGGGTACACATCCATGTGGTAGATCGCGTCATTGTCTTCAATGAACCCACATTGACGGAGCTCTTGCTAGTATTGCACAAGTCAGAACACATGAGTGTGACTGTCTTTGTGCCCCTCCACTTTGAGTAATTGCTTGAGCATTATGGAGGTTGACACACACCCACATGTCTTTGAGTACGACTTATGTCTTCACGCTTGTTCAATCCAAGAACTTCATCAACAAATGTATCCACGATCTACTTTCGCTTCCTTTCTTCCACAATTGTCTCCACAACCCTAACTGCACAAAAGAACACATATACAAATAAATAAGTGATAAAATTTGAGACAAGTAATGCTCTATGTTAGAAAAAATACTTCATATTACTTATATACAAGCACATATCATATGTATTTTATATGCTTAGCATGTATTTCATTACGAATTAATGCTTGTTTTGTGCTTAATTGTGTATTATTTACTTTGTAAGGCACAGAGAAGCTGCGAAGAACATAAGGACACAAATAGGGCAAAAAAAAAGAAAACCAGGTTTCACAGTACTGCAATATATTTACTATGGCATATTACTGTAGACAGATGTAGATGGAGTATTGTAGTAGTTGGACTGTAGTAGCTACTATAGTACATGGAGATTTTTTGGGGCAAAGAGTTTTGCCTAACTCATGCGGCCTCCATACAGGGCCGCATGAAGGCCTTATGGATCCCGGCATGACATGAATCATCAATGTTTTGGGCTTAATACGCTCTCCATGCAGGCCCCATACACTCGTATGACCCGGGGATATAAAACCAAGTTTCTTGGGTAAGAAAAAAGAGCTTTTGCTACCATTTGGGAGAGGAGAAGAATCAAGAAACAAAGAGATATTTGGAGATGAAGTTCAAAGTCTAGAGAAGGTTTCAAGGGCTTCATCACTTAAGGGGGAGATGTACCACCAAAGAAGGAAGGATTCTTAGGACCGGGAAGCGACATTCAACTAAGGGAAGCATCATTCAGCAATCCTTGGATGGGGAAGCATCATTCGGCCTGATCTCCACCTCCTTCTTCATCATTTTACCTAGGGAGGGGCATCTATGAACTCTTATTGTGTTTTGCTTTACATTCTTCACTGCATTTGTTTAATGGCACACTAGACCCCCAAGGCCACCAGATGTCAGTGAACCTTGGGGGGTTCATCATGTATTTTGGATGATTGATGCTTAATTCTAATACTTGGGTTAATTTGTGATTTAATTCATTATGCTTTATGCTAAGAATTACTTAAGGAGAGATTCTTAGTTCTTTCTTTAGTTATACACACTGATGTGACCTACTCACGTGTATTAGATCATGAATGAATTAAAAGGGGTTGCTTGTACCGACATGCCGAGAGATTGGATATCGAAAGCCATCTAATCTTCAAGGGTAAACTTAGGTTGAGTATACCCTTGTTTTGGGTTTTTCTTGTTCTTAATACAATCGTAGGGGTGATGGTTAGGAAGAAATTCTAATCAACATTCGTATCGGATTAGAGTTCAGTCACTGAGAAATTAGGGTTGATCTAATATAAAGATCCCTTAGTCCAAATCACCCTTGTATCTTTTATTCTTCATCCTTGTATCATGATGATCCCTTAAGGAAATCCACATCCATAGGCCTTTGCATTTCATTGTTGTTCTTGTAATCTCTTACTTAATTCTTTAATTTGTGTAGCTGTATCTTATGTATTTACTTGCATCTAGTAGAGTAAATTCTCTTGCTCAAGATGTTGGGCTAGATAGTAGGTGGCAAAGGAATAATAGTAGATCCTTAACCCCGAGGAATACAATTCTCGTGTCTTTACACGAGGTATTACTTGGCGATCCCGTGAACAAGGTATTACACGAGATATTTATTATAGCACATTCCAGAATTTTTTATGAAACTCGAGGCTCTTACGGGTTCCTTCACGCTCATGAACAAGGCCATGAAGCTAACTCGAGAAGGACTTTAAAACATGTTTTTAGGGCTTTTGGGGGACATCTTATTCTTAGGCCTCTTAGAGAGCCCCACCTTTCTTATTGGCAATTTCCGGCGATCTACTGTGCAAAGCTTCACCAAGAGGGAGACAAACATCAGAGGAGGAGATAGGGAGAAGATCCAAGGCATCAAAGAATTATTTGAGGGGAGATCTCTTCAAACCTTCAAGATCTTCACCATCCAAAGGGATCTAACGCTAGAGGGAGTAGTTCTTTATTCTTTTATTGTTTATTTGTTCCTTGGAGTTGTATGAGTATTCCTCTTTCATGAGGAACTAACTTATTTGTGGTTTGGGCATGATGAACTCTATGGTTTCTTGTTTGTAATTTGGATGATCATCTTTGTTGATGTATTGTTGGATGTTGCATTCTTTTGTGGAATGATGTAGTTTGTGGTTCAATGTGTTCATTGATGTGTTTGATTGCATGAGAACTATGTGGTTCAACTTCTATGCTGTACTTGGTTGCTGACCATCACCCTTGTATAATACACACTTATCTTGGAAGGAATTTGATAAGTGATTGAGTAGACATATTTTTATATATGTTTTACGTGCATTGAGCATCATTTTTACCATGGTTTATGTCTCATATTGTGTATTTGGTGTTCTTTTATGCATATAGGTTGTGAATGCCTTGAAGAGTAAAAAAGAAGCAAAGATAGGCTATAAAGATACAATGTTGGGAGTTCTTGTTCAATTCAAGGACCAAGACACAAGAGGAGTTCATAAACGTGGTGATGTGTGCCAACTTCCAAGAAGATTCAAGTCAATTCACTAGTTGTAAGGGCACAAAGGCAGCCACATCTTCATGTTCCTTCCCTTTGTGAAGATTGCTAGACCTCTCAAAGATACGTCGATGAAGAAAAGTTTTATAGCCTACCACATGGACGTGTGCCTGGACATGTGGCCTCAAGAGAAGAGTGTTTGGACCGCGTTTTGTGAAAAGAACATAGCAAAGTACTGTACCAAAACAATGTAGCAATTTTACTGTTGTAATAATGTAGCAAAATTACTGTTCACACCCCGCGTGGAAATTCCTACAGCCCATTCAGGCTCGTGGAAAATCCACATGGGCGCGTGGGGGCACGTGATAGACGCGGTCTAAGGCTTATAAATAGCCGTTTCGCCCTATTCTTTCTCATCTTTTGTGCGGCTCTTAAGGGGTGAGACGGCTAGGGTTTGGAGAGGAGATTTTTGCTGATTTGGAGGGTGTTCTTCACCAACTTTGATAGTTTCCTTCGTTGTTATAGCATTTGGGAAGCCACCGGCGAACTAGCTTCGGAGAGGAATCCTTCAAGATGTTGAACTAACCATCAAGGCCAATCGTCACGAATTCAAGGGGGTTTTTCTCTATGTTTTTGTTGCTTTTCATTGTATTAATCATTATTTTGTAACTTGCCCCATGGAGGGCTAAACCCTAGTAGGTATTTGTGCATGTGAACCCTAGGATCTATTCTTTTGTATTGATTTGCTTTATGTTTCTAGTTAATCCGAGTTGATTTGAGTTTTAATCTTGTGTTTCCATTGCTTGCATGATTAATTTATCCTTGTGGTTGATTGTATATGCATGATTTGTTACTTTGATGAGAGAGAGGTCTCCATTAGAGTTATAACTTCAAGGTTAAAGACGGTTGAGAGGGTGAGTCATGAGATAGTAGGGAGGGTTAGGGATTGAGTGTTTCCTATCTCCGTATTCCCTGGACTCTATGCAACCATATTTGGTGTGAGGCGTAAGATTGAGAGATTTTTCCGCCGTGACCTTGTAGGGGGTTAGGGATCCTTCGCCAGGAATTAGGGTTGGATCTATCTTTAGGAATCAGTTTCACTCTTAGGTGTCCCTTGAGCGTATTGCGGTCATATGAGGTGTGAGGTGTTGAGATTGAGCGATTTCTCCACCGGGACCTTGTAGGGGACTAGTACCGGTGGCTTGGAGGCAAGGGTCGGTTGTTCTTGGATTGGCTCGACTCATTAGACTCGGCTTAGAAGCATTTAGTGAATCTTGAACTTCATGTTAGATCCTAGGAGGAGAATTGCCCAGGTACCTCATCTTTATTGATTGAGATTCTTCCTCCATTTCACCCTTGCATATTCATCTCCAGTATTCATTTCTTCACACATTAGATCACCACACCTTTCCATTTATCGTTAGGCTAGAAAGCATAGAAGAAGTTAGTACTTGTAGCCCTGTTTCCTGTGGATTCGACTACCCGACTCACCGTGTATTTTATTACTTCGACACCCTTGTACTTGCGGTTTACATGCATATTCGGATGTGTCAGAATTCATGTATGAATACACCATAACCATCAGGTATTTCATAACCCTCCAAACATTAGGGTTGGACCTAGTTTGAGCATCGACCCTAATTAGAGATTTCCCTAAGCGTGATGCAATTATAGGAGGATTTCGGCGGAAATGATTCCGACCTAATACTTGTATGGGATTAGGGGTTAATCGCCATGACCATCAGGGTTAACCTAATTTATTAGTCTCTAGGCCTAAACTACCATCTCAACATATCACCCTAAGTTCAGGACTTAATGACAACCCTAGGGGGATTCATTGTCCAAATCACCCATTCCTGTGTTTGGTTCTCCCTTGATTGCCAATTAATTGTGTGTAGTAGTAGTCCGGATTTCATTCTAGTTAGTTCTTTGACTTTTTGTAATTATTGTTCATCCTTTGAAGTGTTATGCTAGGA
Organism: Dioscorea cayenensis subsp. rotundata; assembly: GCF_009730915.1. NCBI lineage: Eukaryota > Viridiplantae > Streptophyta > Magnoliopsida > Dioscoreales > Dioscoreaceae > Dioscorea > Dioscorea cayenensis. Next base: position 11,448,498 of record NC_052490.1, read on the forward strand.
AATGGATGAAAGTGAAACAATAATAGCTACTTGGCCCCGTGGTTGTGTCGCACACAGGGTATTAGTTGACGACCCCGTGCTCTCGCGGGACTCAATCAATAATCCAGCCTATTGTACAATATTGCACTCTCATCCAAGAGAAAACCCATGATGGGGGCATATTCACAAAAGTTTCTTAAACCTTTTATAAGCTTCAAACAATGTTTTTGAATCTTCTTGCCTGAAGGCTGAAATTTCCTACTTGAGTCTGGCAGCTTTGCTATGTGGGAAGTATCTTACTAGGAATTTCTCCACCATTTCTTTCCATGTCTTGATTGAGCCAGGAGCTAATGAAGTAAGCCATCGGTAAGATGCCCCTCTCAGACTGAATGGAAAGTACCTCAGTCTGATCGCGTCGTTTGACACAGAATTTATCTTGAAAGTGGAGCAGATTTGGAGAAAACGCGACAGAAGAGCATAGGGGCCTCATTAGCTAACCCATCAAACTTGACAAAATTTTGGATCATTGCAATTGTACTTGCCTTAATTTCAAAATTATTTGCTAGAACTGTTGGAGCTTGCACCCTGAATTCATCACCCATAAATTCCGGTCTCTCTAGTCCTACAATGCTTTTCTTGGTTCTTTGACCATGACTGATGACTCTTTGTCCTTTATCTGAACCACTTGTTGTTCTAAAATTTTTGTTTCTTCTCGAAATCTTCGGCGTAAGGTCCTTTCAATTTCATAGTCTAATTCTAACAAGTTTGATGATTTGTCCTTGTCAAACAAAAGGTACCTTACACAAATCAAACACAATAAGAGTTAAACCCAAAATAAGAAAAACTCAAAAGGTGAAAGAAAATGGAACAAGGAATGTAATATATACAACAAGAAACAAAAGAATAAATAAAAACACAACAAATAAAATAAAAACAAGAGCAATAAATAAAATAAAATGGCTAAATCAACAAGCTACGAGTTTTCCGAGTATTCCTTGTGGGTCCTTGGCAATGACACCAAAAACTTGATGATTATCTCGCAAGGGCATGGGGCCATCAAGTAATACCTCTCACGCAAGCACGAGAGGATTGTATTCCCTAGGCCCAAGGAGCTACCCTTACTTCCTCTTTACTAGTTGTTAATCCTACCAAATCAAGTTCAAGTGCACTAAACCTACTAAGGAAACTAAAACTGAGTGAGAAAATGTCTACACACCAAAGTGAGAGGGTAAAAATCCAAGTAATGAGGGTGGTCATGGATACAGATTCCCCTAGGGTTACTAAAGCTAGAGGGATGCTAGAGTTGCTAAGCAAATGGTTGTTCGGACCAAGAGAAATCCTAAAGTAGGTTACCCCGATGATCAAGGTAATAACCCCTAATCCCATACAAATATTGGCTCGGAATCTCTTCAAACCAAATCCTCCTTTGATTGCAATATGAATAGGAAGATCTCTAATTAGGACCGATACTCAATACCTAGGTTTGATCCTAATGGTTGAAGGGGTATGAAATACTTGATGGTCACATTGTATTCATACACGAATCCCCATTAAGCTATGTGTGTTTAATAAAAGGGCATAGGTCACGCGACCAAGTACAACCTAGAAATTCAAATGCAGAGTTCTCATACAAATCAACACATCAAAGATCACAATGCTTAAACTATGAAACAAACCAAATGCATTAAAACAACTCAAAGCATCTAGTTAAACAAGTTCACCACAAGGTTCACCGGCATCCGGTGACCTTGGGGTCTAGCCATCAAAACAAGCTAATACAAAAGATGAGTTCATGGAAACAACTACAAAATGTATAATGAAACTTCCCTCAAATGGTGGAAGCATTAGGATGAGAAATGATTATTGTGGAAAGCTTTCACAGAAGCTGCTTTGGGGATGGCTCCCTCATCTTCTTCAAGCTCCCCAAAGATGAAATTGGTGAAGATCTTACCTAATGACACTTCTCTCTTTGATTTCCTTCCTCAATAACATGATATTAAGCCTTCTTTTGCTAGGGTGAAGTCACTTGCTCCTAGGCCTTCAAAAATCTTCAAGAAAGAACTCCCCAAAATCTTCCCTAACTTCTCACTTAAAAAGGTCCACCCTAGCCTTATGGGCTCCATGTAGGTGCATGGAAACCGGGGGTAATAGCAAATTCTATGTGAAAATTTATTATGGGTGCTACAGGACTTTCTACTACAGTATCCGGCTATAGTATTTTTGCTATTGAAATTTATAGTGAGTCTCATGGGCTTCATGAAGTGCATGGAACCCGCGAGGTTTACAGCCAAATTCTTGTAGCACCCAACTCTTTTGCTACAATGCCCACTTTAGAATTAGAGTTCAAAGACGCAGTTTTTGATGCCGATTTCTTCCCAATTGCATTCTTGAGATCCATTCAGATTCCTAGAGGTCTATCACATAAATATAACGAATTTAATCATAAAACCGACATCGATTCAATCATAAATGCATGCTAGCATGTATAAATCTTATATATAAATACATATATTTAGCCTCTTATTAGTGGTTCTACTGGATGATATTTAAAACCCCAACAGGGCTCATTCCTTATTATTTAGTCTATGGGAAAGGCTTGTCATTTCCTAGTGAAATTAGAACATGAAGCTTATTGGGCTACAAAATTTGTAAACTTTGACATTGTGGATTCCAGGCGAAAGTGACAAATTTCAGACGAATGAGCTTGAATAATGTAGCCAAGTTTCTAATGAGAACTCAATGCTATACAAGGAAAGATTCAAACGATTGCATGACAGTCACATCATTGGTTGTTAACTCTTTGGTTTTCTTGTGAGTGATGTACTCTCTGCAAGTGCACGGATCGTTACAAGTAATAAAGTAGTACCCATTAGGGGATAGGGTTGTCAAACCAAAGGGACTGGACTTCTAGTACTAATTGATCCTCTAGTGTCTAGTTTAACCAAATGGGGTAATAAAGGAGTTAACTACTAACAAAGCTAAAGAACAAAGGGATGGAAGAACCAAGTACACTACGTTTAAGTTTTGATAAGAAGAAAGCAATACCCCGGGATGATTCCTATGTGCCCAAAATATCGACTTGAGTCTAATGCCTACCAAGGTACATTCTAAGATCCTTGTGGGTGTTCAAGAGTTTTGTTGCATCTATGACTCTTATATACGCCAAGTTTTTCTAGAGCAACTACGGGTCTCAAGCAAGCTAACTTTTGTAACTACGCAAGGTGGTTACAACTATGGCAATCAACACATACCAAGCACGGCAAGTTATGCAATGCATGAATTAACATAAGAATGAAATAGAACTCCATAGGCATTAAAACACAAGTAGTCAAGGTAAAAGAGATAACATAGTTCACAATCCTTGGGCACCGTGGAATGGTTAGCCCTTCATGAATTCATACAAATGAGAGAAAAAGGTAAATGTAAGTAAGAGAGAAATCATGACTTCCCCTTTTTACAAAGATCTCTTCAAATGTACTTCAAGGACTCCATGGAAAGGGTAACTCCACTTCTCCGGTGTCTCTAGCTCAACCTTAATCTCCTTTGCTTGTGTGGTGATGGCTGATCATCATCCTCTTAAGAGCTTCCTCATTGGAGAAGAAGTCTCCCGAACAAAAATGTCTTCAAACCCCAAATCTTGGAGATAAAATGGACTTTTCGAGCCTAACATGTCTGAGTATGGTCATGCTAAGACCGTGCTAACCTTGGACTTCTAAGTGAAAAGGGCTAAGTGGCATCCAGAGAAAATCACGAAGAGAGCACGGTCATGCTCTCCCCATGCTCAGCTTGCGTATACCCATGAAAGGAGTACGCTTACCGTGCTTCCCCTGAAAGCACAAGCAACTCTCATCCAAAGATAATCATGGGGAGAAAGCACCCCCATGCTTCACCCATGCTCCCGCTGAAGAGCAGAGGAGTTTCCATCCAGAGAAAATCATGGGGAAATGGCACGCCCTTTCTCTGCTCGTGCTTGCCATGGACACTTAGAGAAACTATCTTCTTTGGTTGCTTTTGTTCCTGATTTCACTCCTTATGTGTTTTGAGCCCTAAAAGCCTGCACCAAAGACAAACATACAAAGAATAGCATCATTCATAAGCAAATGATGCTAAAGATGAGCAAAAGTATACATTGGAGGTATGTAAAGTATGACAGCATTCATCAAATACCCCCACACTTGAATTATTTTTTGTCCTCAAGCAACCTCAATCAGTTCAACAAAAAGAAAAGGATGAGTGCATGACCTCTGATCTCATTAATATAGAAAAATCCAAAGTCTAGAGGAATGAAAGGTAGTTAAGGACAAGATCATAAATGATCAAATAAAAACCTCGCTCTTATTGCAAAAATCTTATTAGTGTGTGCAAATCCTAAGTCGAGTGTCCCATGTGCTACTGGGTTAACAAAGTGAACAGAGACTTTAGTTCTTACTAAACTAACTAGGTTGTAGCTTTATAGACCTTGAAGGTAGCATTTTCTCTCGTTAGGTTATCAAATGTACACATGTAATGCCCAAAATTCAACTACTCAAGAGAAGCTTTCACTCTTTCAAGGCGATATCTCTTTCTACCATCTTTTTACACAAGATTTTTTACAAGAAACTAGTAGGGCATTCAATAAAGAATCCGATTTTATAGGTTTCCTTTTTTTGTTTTTTTAATTTATTTTTTAATTTATTTTTTGTTTATTTTTTGTTTTTTAGAACACAAAAATCTCTGAAAAAATTAAACCCTAGAACAAGTTGCTCCACAACTAGGGTAATGTAAACTAATCTAGGTTTTCAAAACAAGAGTGAGTAAACAATTTGGGTCATAATAAAGACCTTGACATGCACAATCCCCCCTAAATTTAAGAATTTCTATCAACAACAATCATAGATCATCCTAAGTCATGTAATTGTCCGTAAAAATATAGTAAGAACCCTCCCCCACACTTGAACAGTGAATTGTCTTCAATGTACAAGTATATGCAATAAAATCTAAAGATTGAGAACCAAAAGAAAGAGGGGATTCATATAACTTTCCTGAACAAGAAGAGTGATGTTGCCTCTCTAAACGTGCATTCCAATAGCTATTAAACCACAAATAATCATGAGATGAGACAAGAGGCACATAAGTGAAGCTCAACATTCCAAACAACAATAAAGGAAACAAGAACTGAAAATGAAGAAAGAAATTGCATAAAAGTTGATGAACTCTCCGTAAGTATAGGATCATTACTAGTAATAAAGTGGTACCCCACGAGGGGGTAGAGTTTTTAAACCACAAGGATTGGGTTTCTAGTAGTAGTTGATCTTCTAATGTCTAGTCAAACCGAAAGGGTGGTGAAGGAGTTAAAAACTAAACAAGACTAAAGGACAAAGGGGTGGAAGAACAAAATGGACTAGAGTTGAGTTTTGATAACAAGAAAGCAATGCCTCGAGATGATTCCTATGTGCTCGAGATACCGACTTGAGTCTAATGCCTGCCAAGGTATATTCTAATATCCTTGTGGGTGGTCAAAAGCTTTATTACATCTATAGCTATCAAATATGTCAAGTTCTGCAAGTGCAACTGCGGGCTTCATAGACACCAAGTTTTGCAACTACACTAGGTGATCACAACTATGGTAATTCACATATGCCAAGTTTTACACAAGCATCTACACAAATCAATTATGCCAAGTTATGCAACACATGAATAAACACATAGAAAATAATAGAACTCCATAGGTATTAGAATTCAAGTAGTCAAAGTATAGGAGACAACATAGTTCACAATCCCAGCGTCCTATGGAGTGGTTAGCCCCTTATGAATTTGTACTTCTAGAACTCCATCGAATGGGTAACTCCATTTCTCCAGCATCTCTAACTTATCCTTAATCTCCTTAGCTCTTGTGGTGATGGATGATCATCATTCTTTTGAGAGTTCCACCACTGGAGAAGAAGACTCTCGAACAAAAGATACCAAGAAACACTAAATATAGGAGTTAAAAAGGAACTTTAGGGCTCGACATAGTCTAAGCACAGTTGTGCTCTGACAGTTCTCCTCTTGGAACTTCTGACTAAAAAGGGGTAAGTGTCATTCAAAGAAAATCATGGAGAGAGCATGGTTGTACTCCCCATGTGATGAGTTTGAGCATGGCCATGAAAGGAGCATGTAGATCGTGCTTCTGCTGAAAACACAAGCATCTTCCATCTTGGGATTATCACAGGAAGAAAGCAGCTCCATGCTTCATCCGTGCTCTTGCTGAAAAATAGAGAAGTCCCAGATATAGATAAACCATGGGGAGATGGCACGCTTGTGCTTTACCCGTGCTTCTATTGGGACACTTAGGGAAATTATCTTCTTTGGTTGGTTTTGTCCCTGATTTCACTCCCTATGTGTTGTGAGCCCTAAAAACCTGCAATAGAGACGAACATACACCAAATAATACCCTGTGAGAGACAGAAGGGTTGTATTCCATGGGGCTAAGGAACTATCCTTACTTCTTCTTTACTTGTTGTTTAGCCTAAAAATTGGAGTGAGAGTGCCCTAAAATAGAAAAAAGGAATAAAAACTACTAAAAGAGGATGCAAATATGCCAGGATGAAAGAGTGGAAAATCTAAAGGAAAGGTCAATCAAGGATGTGGATTCCCTCGGGGCTACTAATACTCGAAGAATGCTAAGGTTACAAAGGAGTAGTGATTTGGACCAAGAGATTCCTAAAGTAGGGAAGCACGAATCCCTAGGAGATTACCTCTAATCACGTACGAGTGTTGGTCCGAATTTCACCAGACCAAATCCTCCTATGATTGCAATGGGGACATGGAATTCTCTAATTATGGTCAAACAAACATTTAGGTTCATCCTTAATGGTTGGAGGGGTACAAAATATCTGAATCCCTTGGTGTACAAGGGCGTACATGGATCTCTTTCAACCTAAGTGAGTCTAGTACAAGGACATATCCCGCTCACCAAAGTACAACCTAGGAGTCGAACCATAGAGTTCTAATGTAATCAACACATTGACAAGATCCCCTTGCTTATATCCCGCAAGTGCACGGGTTTGTCGAAGTAATAATCCCGGGTGAGCAGGGTCGAATCAACAGGGAGTAGGTAGTAAAGACACTTAATTCGATTCTTAACTATGTGAAGTATCAACAATGATAAGTGTGGTAATGATCCAATTCTCAGAAATTAAAAGCAACAAGTAAGAGAGCAAAAGTAAGGAGGAGGCAAGACAATCGATAAAGATGGGGTACTCAGATGATGCTTCACCTAGAATAATCGCTTCAAGTGCAAGAACTCTCTATTATGCTTCCTAATCAATGCAATGGTGAGTCGTGGAAATCCTTACATACATAGTCCCAAATCTAAGGTCAACTATACCTAACTCTATACATGTCCCGGAGGAGAAATCGAACAATCTCAACACCTCGCACTCGCATAAAGTTGCAATGAGCTCTAGGGATTCCAAGTGATAGATCTCTTCCAAGATTTAGACCTAACCTTTTGGTCCAGGCGGAAGGTCCCTAGCCACAATTAAGCCCTAGATACTAAGATCACCTCAACGCTTCACTCCATTGCACACGCAACTAGGGGCCCCAGCGGAGGTTCATCCCTTAGACCATTCACTCTATTATGGGCGCAAAGAACTCGAGGAACGGAGGTAGAATCTATCACGCCGGAGGGGAAAGGGGACGCTCCCTGCACCTCTCGACTCACCCTCTCAACCCTCTCCAACCTAGCTTTTGTCTAACGCTCGTGGTGTGTCACTCACTCACAAGGTTACCAACAAGAATTCTCAACCCTAGTGTCACTCTAGGGGAAAATGTTTCATACAAATCAAGCATTCAAGGTTGGAACTCACAATAAACATCAATTTATTGAAAGCATAATAAAGAAGTTCAAAGAAACGAATACATCCTAGGGTTCACAATCTGCCAAGTACCCACTAAGGGGTTTAGCTCTCAATGGAGCTAAGTACAATCAAAGAAATAGAATGTAAAAGCAATGAATCCATAAAGAAACCCCTCGATAGTCGTGGTCGATGGTCTTTGTGGAAAGTCCTCTACTCGTCGTCCAAGGATTCCTTTCGTCCGGGTATAGGATACGCCTCGATCGAAGCTCCCCTACCAACCTTCTTCCTAATGGAATCACGATGTCGAGCCATAGAACCTCTCTAAAAACCTTGGCCAATACCGCTCAAAACCCCTAGCCGAAGCCCTCTCGCAAGTTGGGGAAAAAGATGGAGAAAAGAATACCAAAAATCGGGGTCTGAATCGGCTTTTAAATAGGGGCTGGAATCGGGAAACTCCACGGGCGTGGGACGTGTACATCGCTCGTGCGGAATTTCCACACCGGCGTGGATAATTTCCACACGCCCGTGTGGATTCTCTGCTTCTCCGATTTCTCGGCACGTGTGAACAATGCTCTGCTACATTAATTGCTACGATGCTGCCTGCTCGGTCTTCGACCTGAATAACTTCCCAATTCCATACTTTCATCGGGGTAACGCAAACGGGCACACATTCATGTCTTGAATCACTAGCTTCTTCAATGATATACATGTTGGTGGGGTTCTTGTTCTTGTATGCATAGGTCGGAATGCTCGAGTGTGACTGCCTTTGTGCCCCTCCAAATGGATGTGCTCACTCGAATGCGAGGAGGTTGGCACACACTCTAGCATCTCACACCTGTCCTATGTCTTCGCGTTTGAATCTTAACAAGATCTCCTCCAAAATAAGTGCATTATGATCCACATTGGCCTATTTTCTTCATACTTAGCCTCACAGCCCTACCTGCGCAAAAGTAACATAAAAACACACATATTAATGTAAAAACCTGAGAAAAGTAATGCTCAACATAAGGAATGAATGCTTCGCATTCATATCGCACAAGCACTTATCACACATCGAGGAATACAAAGCTTGAATCACAAAATTAAACTACATGCATTCAAAGCAAACTAAGCATTTATACAAGCAAGTTCACCCCAAGGTTCATCGGTATCTAGCGACCTTAGGGATTTAACTGTCCATACAAAAAAAATACAAAGCTCATCATGATGAAAACAACTAAGACAATCATAAGCTAAACTTCCTCAAAGATTAGAAGTCGAATGATGCCTCATATTATATGAAAGGCTTCCACATGGGCCACAATGGGGGCGGCTTCCCTCAATGTATCCAAGCTTCTATAAGTAGGACCATGGGTGGATCTTGCTAGATTATGCTTCTCCCATCGATTTCCTCTTCAAAAATGCCTTTAATCATCTCCTTTCACCTTAGATCTAAATTATGGGGTTGAGAGCTTCAAGGAAAGGGATGATTAATAGCTCAAACAGTCCTAAAGCTAATTTTAAAACTATTCTTGAGATGGCTTCATGATCCGGTTCACGGCCATGAAGGAACCCGTAATAGACCTCGAATTTCTACCAAAATTTTCATGAAGTGTCATAGTATTGGGCATTCTTCAACTAGTTTACAGGTGTCTTCATGGTCATTATAAAGCCCATCAACAAAACCCGAGACTTCGCCGTTTTCTAACTCCTTCATGCTACAGTTCCTCCAGCCTCTAAAATGTCAGTTTTTGATGTTGTTTTTTTCTCACTTGCGTTGTCGAGCTCACCTGGACATCCTTGAGGCTTGTAACACTAATAAGAAAAATTAAACCACAAAAACAACATCGATTCATCAATTAATACATAAATAGTATAATAAATATACATATAGAAATACACACATTTAGGCATTTATCAGCATCATTCATTGACAAAAGGTGCTGAAAGACAAGCCGAAGAGTGCATTAGAGATATGCAAAATATGATATGAAACACACTCATCAAATACCCCCACACTTGTATCATTGCTTGTTCTCAAGCAATTTTAGTTCAATATGAATGAAAAGATAAGTGCATGACCTATGATCTCATTAATATAGAAAGCTCTAAAGTTTAGAGGGATCAAAGGCAACTAAGGGCAAGATTACAAATGCTCACATAAAAACCTCACTTATGTTTCAAAATCCTAATAAGTGTGTTCAACCATAAGTTGAGTGCCCCATGTGCCTATAGGGTAAACAAAGTGAACAGAGACCCTAGTTCTTATTGAACTAACTGGGTAGTAACTTCATACGCCTTAAAGGTAGCCTTTTCTGCTTGTAGGTCATCAAATGTACACTAGTAATGCCCATAATTCGACTTCTCAAGAATGCCTTTCACTCATTCAGGGTGATAGCTCTTTCTACCATCTTTTTACGTGAAAATTATAAACAACCAGTAGGACATTCCACAAGGAATCTGGCTTCACAATTTTTTTTTAAACTTAAGAAAAGAATAAGAACACACAAGGGGATAGGGTTGTTGAACCACAAGGACTGGGCTTCTAGTACTAGTTGATCTTCTAATGTCTAGTCAAACCGAAAGGGTGGTAAAGGAGTTAAAACCTAAACAAGACTAAAGAACAAACGGGTGGAAGAACCAAGTGGACTAGGGTTGCATTTCAATAACAAGAGAGCAATTCCCGGGATGATTCCTATGTGCTCGAGATACTGACTTGAGTCTAATTTCCTACCAAGGTACATTCTAAGATCCTTGTGGGTGCTAAAAATCTTTATTGCATCTATAGCTATCAAGTACTTCAAGTTCTGCAAGTGCAACTATGGTCTTTATACACTCCAAGTTTTGCAATTACACTAGGTGATCATAACTACTGTAATTCACACACGTCAAGTTTTACACAAGTATCAGTGCAAATCAAGCATGCCAAGTTATGCAATACATGAATAAATAGTAGAAAATAATAAAACTCCATAGGCATTAGAACTCAAGTAGTCAAAGTATAAGAGACAACATAGTTCACAATCCCGAGGCACCGTGGAAAGGTTAGCCCCTTATGAATTCTTACAAATGAGAGAAGAAGTTAAACAAAAGGAAGAGAGACATCTAGACTTCCTCTTTTCACAAAATCTCTTCAAATGTACTTCAAGAACTCCATGGAATGGGCAGTGTCTCTAACTCACCCTTGATCTCCTTAGCACGTGTGGTGATGACTGATCATCGTTCTCTTGAGAGTTCCCATTGATAAGTTCTTGTGCGATATGAATGCGAAGCGTTCATTGCTTATGTTGAGCATTACTTTTCTCGGGTTTTTACACTAATATGTGTGTTTTTATGATACTTTTGTGAAGGTAGGGTTGTGAGGCCGAGTATGAAGGAAAGAAGCCAATGTGGAGCACAATGCACTGATTTTGGAGGAAATCTTGGTAAGGTTCAAATGCGAAGACATGATGAATTCATACAAATAAGAGAAAAAGATAAATGTAAGTAAGAGAGACATCATGACTTCCCCCTTTTACAAAGATCTTTTCAAATGTACTTCAAGGACTCCATGGAAAGGGTAACTCAACTTTGCTAGTGTCTCTAGCTCAACCTTGATCTCCTTAGCTCGTATGGTGATGATTGATCATCGTCCTCTTGAGAGCTCCCTCACTGGAGAAGAAGTCTCCTGAACAAAAGATGTCTTCAACCTCTAAATCTGGGAGATAAAAATGATTTTTTTAGGCCCAACAAGGTCTAAGCACGGTCATCCTGAGACCATGCTAATCTTGGACTTCTGAGTGAAAAAAGGCTAAGTGTCATCCAGAGAAAATCATGGAGAGAGCACGGTCGTGCTTCCCCCATGCTCAGCTTGAGCACGCCCATGAAAGGAGCATACAGAATGTGCTTTCCTTGAAAAGCACAAGAAACTCACATGAACAAATAATCACTGGGAGAAAGCATCCCCGTGCTTCGCCCGTGCACCCACGGAAAGAGTAGAGGAGTTTCTATCTAGAGAAAATCATAGGGAGATAGCATGCCCATACTCTGTCATGCTTGTTGTGGACACTTAGAGAAATTATCTTCTTTGGTTGCCTTTGTCCCTGATTTCACTCCATATGTGCTTTGAGCCCTAAAAGCCTGCACCAAAGATAAACATACCCAGGATAGCATCATTCATAAACAAAGGATGCTAAAAAATTAGCAAAAGAGTGCATTGGAGATATGCAAAAAATGATATTAAATGCACTCATCATTGAGTTGCTTGAGTGTTTGTGAAATTGTTCTCTATTATTTCTTGGGATCCAATTGTTCGTTAAACACACTTGTGCTTTATAGGATTAGGAAACTGGGGGAATAAGGGTTTGGAAACTTTTCTGAGCTGAGCACAGGCTAAGCACAACCATGCTTTATGGCCGTGCACTTCTTAGGAAGTGGAAAAACTAGGCATGCTCGTGCTTTGGCCGTGCTTTGCAAAAAGCACGATTACTGTACCCAGAGCATAGTAGTGCTTTCCTTTGTAGAATTTTCATTGAAAACCCATAAAGTGTACAGTCCATAAGCACAGGGCAAGCACAAACATGCTCCCTAGTTTTCTATCATCCTTTCATTTTCGTCTATTTAAAAAAATTGGTGGAAACTTAGGGTTTTATCCTTGGTTCTTTGCCCTTGTTTGGCATCATTTCTAGTGGACTTTGGGGTTTTATCCGATCGAACTTATTTTGGATGCTTGTTTTACCGTTGATTGAAGTTTTCTTCCTTCCTTCATCTTTACAACCAAATCTTTAAGCAAGGTATGTTGTTTCATTCTAACCTTCATCTTCCATTTAGGGGAATAGAGTAGGCTCATCTTCTACGTTGTCTTTCTTCATAAATAGTTGATGTACTACTATTTATTAATGTCTACATGAAGGATCTGAGTTGAGCACATGAGATTTTTCTAATTTGTTGAAGGAAAAGATGACCTTTTCAAATGCACACATGTGCTTCTTGGAAGGATGGCCATGCATTTATAACACAGCTATGATTATTCCTGAGGGATGTTTTTCAACACCTAATACTTCCTATTTCCAGATGCAGGACAACATGCCTAGGAAAAGAGCTACTTCTCAGCTCTATCAAAGAAAGCATGAGCTATTGTAGGCGCAAGGGATGATTCCCTTGAACCATATTTGAAACACCAATTCATGAAGAACGGTACCGGTGATTATCACAACATTGTCTTGGGAAATTTCGCAATATTGATTAGGTTGCCTTAAGGGTAGCAAATTTAGTTAAACATGTGGAACGTTTCATCAATGGTGGCGCATGGCAGAATGTTTTTAGTATATGTAATTTGGCTTATCCCGAGCTAACTTTTGAGGTTCTAGCCATATTTGAGAAAGCAAGGGGGTATGAAGCATGTGATTAGCCTGATGCAATCAGTTTTCAACTTCAAGGACATGTGTATCACTTGAGTTATATAGAATTTGATCTTTACATGGGTTTATATGACATAAAATACATGACAACATTTGAGTATCAGAACCTCAGTTTTTATCAACCACCAGAGGAACCCAGAAGTTATTATTGGCCAAGGTTGAGTAATAGCGGTGATGCCCATAATCCATGACATTCCAAGGCATCATCCCTTAGGTCACCTGCTCTTAGGCTCATTCATGCTCTACTCAACGAGATGGTGACAGGAAGGGGTGCTAGCATGGGAGTCAGTAGTTGACGTGACTTTGAGTGTCTTCCAAGTATGGCAGATAGTTGTTCCCTATCACATGGGATATATGATTGCCAGCCACTGATCCCATGGTCAGCATCATCTTTGCCAGACCCTACATTACTCAACTCATTCAAGGAATGGCCTATTAGGTAGCGTGGACCTGATGTGATGGATTACAGGGTTTTTCCCCATTAGTCAGCAGAATTTGCACACCATGGGCATTTGTCTAGTGATCGTACACTCTTTCCCCTCCTCCTTATCCATTGTACTACCCATGAGGCTCACTAATGCTCCTCATTTATTGGAACACTCCCCCTTTTGCTGTTGGTTAGCAGAAAGCTTGCAACATATTACTAACCATTACACAACATCATCATCTGCACTTCTGTGCCTTCTAGGGACTTCTTTCTGCCATGTCGGCATCGACATATCTGATCTAAAAGGCACCCAATCTGATTCAGAAAGTACAGAGCTAGCTGAGATGAGTGATAGTGCCAAAACCTTACTCTTCATCCATTTTCTTTACTTTTATTTTATTTGCGGACTTGTATTATTTTATTTTCATGATGATAGACATGTACTTTTGAGCAGTTAGCAAAGGGACTCCAATGGTAAATGATATTTTGTTTTGTTTGTTTTTAGCATTTACTTTCTATTAGTGTTTTCTATCTTTTTTTTAATCTTCCGTTGGTTTGAGCTTCACTTGTGTGATTTGTGTATTTCTCAAGATGTGTGGATGAATGGACTAAAGAATACACATTGAAAGTGGCACCATCATTCTCTGTGTTTAGGTTATTCCTCCCAAAACTTTCCCTCAATTTCCTTTGTCCATAATTTATTTCATCCTGCATGCATTTTTGTACGTTGAGGATAATGTACAATTCAAGTGTGGGGGAGAGTTTTCCTTCATTTCTTTATTGTGGCAGTACATGACTTAGGACGATCTATGACTTCTTGGATAAGAATTTCTAAGTCTAGGGAGAGCAAGGAGTGTCTTAGTGTACTATCTTTGAGCTTAAGAGTAGATTCATTCTTTCACACACCCCTTGCTTGTGTATACCATAAGTGCATAGTCGTCGAAGTAATAAAATATAGTGGTGAGTGGGTAGTCGAATCCAAAGGGAATAGATTCTTAGAAACAAGAAGTATTGCTATTTAGATGGAGTGAAAACCAATTTGCCATGTTGATTCAAAATATCAATACAAATAAAAGTAAAAGAGAAAAGAGAAAGCAAGAGGAATAAGGAGAAGTAATCGATGGTAAAATGGGGTACTCGGACAATGCTCACCCTAGGACTATTGTTTCAAGTGCAAGTCTAATATTATGCTTCCTAATTGATGTTTAAAGGGTCGTGGAAATCTAAAGACACACGGTCCCAAACCTAAGGTCAACCGTCATTAATCCTCTACACTATGCCCAGGCGAAAAGGGATACTCTCAACATCTCATATTGTGTGGGATTGCTTGAGGTTCTAGCGACTCCAAGTGATAAAACCTATTCCCTAATATAGATCTAACCCTTTGGTCCAGGAAAAGACCCCTAATCATGATTAAGCCCCTGACAAGACTGAATATGCGTGTAAACAGTAAGTGCACCGGTGTCAACGTAATAATACCCAGGTGAGAGGGTAGTCGAATCCACAAGGAATAGTGCTTAGAACCGCCAAGATTTCTATTTAACTAGAATGAAAATATGTTGATAGTGATGTGAAAACAAACTCAATGCAAATGAAAATAAGAAAAGATAAATGAGGGGCAAGTAAAAGATAGGGGAGGCAATTGACGATAAATGGGTTACTCGGATATTGATCCTCCTAGGACAATCGTTTCAAGTGCAAAAACCCTCTATTATGCTTCCTAACTAATGCATCAATGAGTCCTGGAGATCCTTTAATACATGCTCCCAAATCTAAGGTCAACCATGCCTAACCCTATACATGTCCCGGAGGAGAAATTGAACAATCTCTCAACCTCGCACTCATGTAGAAATGCAATGAGTTCTAGGGATTCGAAGTGATAAATCCTCTTTCTATATGTAGACCTAACCTTTTGGTCCAGGCGGAAGGTCCCTAGCCACAATTAAGCCCTAGATGCTAAAATCACTTCAACGCTTCACTCCATTGCACTCGCAACTAAGCCCCAGTGGAAGGTCATCCCTTAGGCCATTCACTCTACTATAACCATAAAGAACTCAAGGAATTGGTGGTAGAATAAATCACACCGGAGGGAAAAGGGGACGCTCCGCTACCTCTCGACTCACCCTCTCAACCCTCTCCAATCTAACTTTTTCTAACTCTCGTGGTGTGCCACTCACTCACAAGGGTTACCAACAAGAACTCCCAACCCTAGTGTCACTCTAAGGGAGTATTCATACAATCAATGCATTCAAGATTGGAACTTAATAAAAGCATTAATTAATGAAAGCATAATAACAAGGTTCAACGAAAACAAATACATCCTAGGGTTCACAAATATTTAAGTACCCACTAGGGGTTTAGCTCTCCATGGAGCAAAATACAATAGATAATGAAATCAAAAGAAAAGAGATACAATCCATGAATGAAAAACCCCTTGTGTTCGTGACGAAGGTCTTGTGGATCGGCCGCGTCTTCTTCAAAGGTCCCCTCGTCAAACATAAGGCACACCTCGCCAGATCAGTGCTGACGAAAGCTCTCCCAATAGCTCTCTTCCAAAGGAAACGCGGTGTCGAAGGCCGTCAAACCTCTCCAAAGCCTTGCTAAAGCCTCTCCAAACCCTAGCCGTGGGCGCCTCCAAAGATGGGGAAATGTGGAAGAAAAGATAGAGGAAAAGATAGAGAAATCGGGGCAGAATCGCGGCTTTTAAAGCGGTGGAATCGAGCATCCACACGGCCCTGTGGAATTTCCACACAGGCGTTTGGAATTTCCACACGCCCGTGTGGATTATCTGAATTTTTGATTTTTCGTGGGCTGTGAACAGTAACTGCTAAAGTAATCTCTACAGTAATTTGCTACAGCCTTCTACTGTACTCCGCCAAAAACATTCTTGAATCCACTTTTCATCGAGACAACATAAACGGGCACATGTTTATGCCATAGATCACATTGTTTATTTAATAAACGGGTTCATTGGTGAAGATCTTGCTATCAATGCACAAGTTGGGATACGCAAATGTGACTGCACTTGCGCCCCTCCAAATCATTGTAATTACTTGAATATATGGAGGTTAGCACACATTCATATATCTTTGAGCCCAACTTGTGTTTTCGCGTTTGTTCCTTCCAAGATTTCATCAAATAGTTCGCTATCTACTTTTGGATTCTTTTCTTAAAACATAGCTTCACAACCCTACATGCGCAAAAGAACACAAATACAAATGTATTAGCGCGTAAACCTGATAAAAGTAATACTCATTGTATGGAAAGAACACTTCCCATTCTTAACACAAAAGCACTTATCAGCCCCAGCACTAAGGATTACTCAATACTTCACTCTGTTGCTCGTGCAACTAAGCCCCAGTAGAGTTCGTCTCTTAGCACTTCACTCTATCATGACCGTAAAGAACTCTTGGAACATGGTGGTAGGATAAATCACGTTGGAGGAGAAAGGGGACATTCCGCTACCTCTCAACTCACCCTCTCAATCCTCTTCAATCTCACTAAGTCTAACCCTAATGAATTCCCAACCCTTGTGTCACTCTAAGGAAAAATCACAACGATAATCATGCATGATTGAAAATCAATTAAAATATCAATAAATAAAACATAATAGAAGTCAATGAAACACAATCATCCTAGGGTTTACAAGTCCAAGCACCCAATAGGGGTTTAGCTCTCCATGGAGCAATACAAAGTCAAAGATGAAATCAAAAATTAGTACAAGAAATCCATAGAGATAACCCCCTATCGTCCATGTCAATGGTCTTCAAGAGCCGCCTCATCTTCTCCAAAGATTCCTTTGTCAAGTCTAGGGCAAACCCCACCGAATCAAGGCCGTCAGAAGCTTCCCCAATAACTTTCCTCTGAAGGAAGTCGATGTTGAATGAAGTAGAATAGCTCCAAAACCCTAGTAAAAACCTCTCCAAACCCTAGTCGCGCTCTCCCAAAAAGATAGACAAAAGATAGGAAGAAGATCCCCAAAAAAACACTCTCAAAGAGGTATTTATAGGGCTTGTGGATTTCCAAGCTTCATTTTTCTTGCTCGCTGTGAACAGTAACTACTACAGTGCTTTTCTGTAGTAAACTACTACAACATTTTTTGCTATAATGTTCCCAACTTCAATTGCTTCATAGAGGGTGCATTATTGGGCACACATCCATGATTGGGCATCTTGCTTTCAAACACATTGACGAAGCTCTTGACAATGTTGCACAAGTTGGAACAAATGAGTGTGACTACCTTTGTGCCCCTCCACTTTGTGTATTCATTTAGACATTTTGGAGGTTGGCACACACCCACATGTCTATAAGCATAAATTGTGCCTTGATTTTTGTTCGGTCCAAGAGTTTCCTCAACAATGCTTCCATGATCTATTTTTGCTTGCTTTCTTTCTTTCAAACTTGTCTTCAAAACCCTAAATGCACAAAAGAATACAAATACACATGAATGAGCCATAAAATGTGATAAAAGTGATGCTCAATGTAAGAAAAATATACTTAGTAATACTTATACACAAGAACTTATCAATCTTGCTTTGGAAATCAAAGTTCTATCACTCTACCCTATTTGTGGAGCCACTTGTTTTTAGGTAATACTCTAGCCAAAAGACCCTTAGTTATTGGTTTCTCTGTTATAAAAAAACTACTTAAACTTATGTACAATAAATTCACAAAGCTGGATCATTTGTAGGATGCCATATCAAGTTCTTGTAAATAGTTACAAAAGATGGTAGAAAGAGCTATCACTTTAGAAGCTTGAAAGCCGCTCTTGCGTAGTCAGATTTTACGCATTACAAGTGTACACTTGATGACCTACTTTGAGAAATGGCTACCTCTAGAGTGTATGAAGCTACTACCCACTTAATGAGATAATTATTTAAGAATAAGGTCTTGTTTAGCTAAGTCTATTCAAAAAAACACATGGAGCAAATCCTTTAGGGTAATTCACATACATGTGGGGAGTATGGAGTAAGAGTGAAATTTTTATTGAGTATTCATTTGATTTATACATTGACCATTTTGAGTCTCCCTACACTTTAGAAAATTACTATTTTTCTGAGATCAGAGGTCATGTATTCATCTTATTTTGTGTGAGCCAAGTGTGTTTGCTTAAAGATAAGTAATGATTCAAATGTGGGGTAATTGATAGGTGCTTATCTATAAGTATTAGTAAGTATACTTTTCTTACATTGAGCATCACTTTTATCAAATTTTATGGCTCATTCATGTATATTTGTGTTCTTTTATGCATTTAGGGTTGTGGAGACAAGTTTAGAAGAAAGGAAGCAAAAAATAGATCATGGACGGGATTTTTGAGGAATCTCTTGTACCGAACAAGAATCAAGGCACAAGTTGTGTTCACTGGCATGTGGGTATGTTCCAACATCCAAAAATGTTCAAGTAAATCTATAAATTAGAAGGTCACGAAGGCAGTCACATTCATATATTCTGACTTGTGTAATATTGTCAAGAGCTTTGTTAATGAGTTTGAAATCAAGATGCGACACGATTTACTGTATGGATGTGTGCCCAACCATTCGACCTCGATGAAGAAAATGATTTACTATAGCAGTTACTGTTCACAGCGCACAAAAAACAAGAAGCTTGGAAATTCACATGCCCGTGTGGAAATTCCACAGGGGCGTGTGAAATCCCTATTTTATCCCTTTAAATACCGCTTGAAGAGTTTATTTTGGGGATCTTTTTTCCTATCTTTTTGGAGATAGTGTGGCTAAGGCTTGGAGAGGTTTTTGATTGGATTTCTATGGTGTTCGACATAGATTTTCTTTGGAGGAGAGTTATTGGGGGAGCTTCCGACGACCTTGATTCTTGATAAGTGCTTTTGCGATAAGAATACGAAGTGTTCTTTCCTTGTGTTGATTATTACATTTCTTGGGTTTTAACGCAAATATGTGTGTATTTATGTTACTTTCATAAAGGTAGGGTTGTGAGACCGATTATGAGAGAAAAAAGCCAATGTGGGTCGTAATGCACCAATTTGGAGGAAATTTTGCTAAAGTTCAAACACAAAGACATAGATCAGGTTTGAGATGCCGGAATGTGTGCCAATGTCCTTGTATTCCAGTTAGCACAACTATTTGCAGGGCACAAGGCCAGTCACATTCAAGCATTCCGACTTATGTATATAGAACAAGATCTCCAATAACATGTCTGTTATTGAAGAAGCAAAGCGATCCATGATGTAAACGTGTGCCCGTTTGCGTTACCTCGATGAAAGCATTGATTCGGGAGTATTTTGGGCTGGGACTGTAGTAGGGTACTGTAGCAAAAACTGTAGTAAGAATACTGTACCAGCACTATTCACAGTCGGCCGAGAAAACTGAAAAACAGAGCGCTCACACGGGCGTGTGTTATCCTGATTCCAGCTCTTTAAAAGCCGATTTCAGCCCCGATTTCAGCATTCTTTTTTCCATCTTTTCCCCAACTTGAGAGAGGGCAGCGGCTAGGGTTTTGAGAGGTATTAGCTAGGGCTTTGGAGAGGTTCTATGGCTCCGATATTTCGTGTTGTTTGGAAGAAGGTTAGTATGACAGCTTTTGTCGGCACCGATCTGGCGAGGTCTATCCTAGGCCAGACAAAGGGACCCTTGCGACAAGTAGAGGACTCTCCACAAGTCTATCACCATGACTAATGAGTGGGTTTTCTATGGATTCTTTATTTTTACAATCGATTTCATTGATTGTATCTAGCTCGATGGAAAACTAAACCCCTAGTGGGTACTTGGGTATTTGTGAACCCTAGAATGTATTCATTTCATTGAACCTCTTTATTATGGAAACTTGACTGTATGAATGCTCCACTAGACTGACACTAGGGTTGAGAGTTCTTCTTTACAACTCTTGTGAGTGAGTGACACACCATGATAGTTAGATAAAGCTTGATTGGAGAGGGTTGAGAGGGTGAGTGGAGAGGTAGCGGAGCATTCCCTTTTCCCTCCGGTGTGATCTATCATACCTCCACATTCCAATAGTTCTTTGTGGCCATAGTAGAGTGAATGGGCTAAGGGATGACTTTCCGCTGGGGCTTAGTTACGAGTGGAAAGGAGTCAAGCATTGAAGTGATTTTAGCATCTAGGGCTTAATTGTGGCTAGGGATCTTTCACCTAGACCAAAGGGTTAGGTCTATACATAGGAATAGGGTTTATCACTTGAAATCCGTAAAGCTCATTGCAATTCTATGCGAGTGCGAGGTTGACAGGTTATTCAATCTTTCCTCTGGGACATGTATAGAGTTAGGCATGGTTGACCTTAGATTTGGGATCATGTAATTAAGGATTTCCACGACTCATTGTTGCATCAATTAGGAAGTATAATAGAGAATTCTTACACTTGAAATGATTGTCCTAGGCGGATCAATATCTGGATACCCCATCTTTATCGATTGCCTTACCTTATCCTTTACTTGTGGCTTCTATCTTGTTGTTTTTATTTTTGTTATTTCATATTTTGTCACACTTATCACTATTTATCTTCCACATTAGTTAAGAAACAACTCAAGTGTCTTTATTCCCTACTCTCTGTGGATATGATACCCACTCATCTGGGATTATTACTTCGACACCCGTGCACTTGTGGTTTACACGCATATTCGGAGGTATCAAGTTTTTGGCGCCGTTGTCGGGAGTAGGCATTTAGAGATACTTTGCACTTTGTTTTCTTAGCTATTTGGAGGGCACAAGGGCAGTCACATTCAAGCATTCTGACTTGTGCATATAGAACAAGATCTCCACCAACATGTCCATTATTAAAGAAGCAAAGCGATCCACGACGTAAACGTGTGTCCGTTTACGTTACCTTGATGAAAGCATGGATTCGAGAGTATTTCTGACCAGTACTGTAGTAGGTACTGTAGCAAAAACTATAGTAAGAATACTTGTAGCAGCACTGTTCACAGCTGACCGAGAAAATAGGAAAACAGAGCATTCACACGGGCGTGTGGAATCCCGATTCCAGCCCTTTAAAAGCCGATTTCAGCCCCAATTTCAGTATTCTTTTCTCCATCTTTTCCCCAACTTGGGAGAGGGCGGTGGTTAGGGTTTTGAGAGGATTGGCTAGGGCTTTGGAGAGGTTCTACGGCTCTGACATCGCTCGCCATTTAGAAGAAGGTTAGTGAGAGAGCTTTCGTCAACACCGATCCGGCGAGGTGTATCCTAGGCCGGACAAAGGGACCCTTGCGACAAGTAGAGGACTCTCCACAAGACCATCGCCACGACTAACGAGGGGTTTTCTTTGGATGCTTTGTTTTTACATTCGATTTCATTGATTGTATCTAGCTCCATGGAGAGCTAAACCCCTAGTTGGTACTTGGGATTTGAGAACCCTAAGATGTATTTGTTTCATTGAACCTCTTTATTATGCTTTCAATTAATTGATGTTTATTGTGAGTTTCAATCTTGGAGACTTGATTGTATGAATGCTCCCCTAGAGTGACAATAGGGTTTGAGAATTCTTCTTGGCAACTCTTGTGAGAGAGTGACACACCATGAAAGTTAGATGATAAGTACTTGTGCGATATGAATGCGAAGCGTTCATTCCTTATGTTGAGAATTACTTTTCTCAGGTTTTTACATTAATATGTGTGTTTTTATGTTACTTTTGCGCAGGTAGGGCTATGAGGCCGAGTATGAAGGAAATATGCCAATGTGGATCATAATGCACTTATTTTGGAGGAGATCTTTCTAAAGTTCAAATGCGAAGACATAGGACATGTGTGAGATGCTAAAGTGTGTGCCAACCTCCTCGCATTCGAGTAAGCACATCCATTTGGAGGGGCACAAAGGCAGTCACACTCGAGCATTCTGACCTATGCATATAAGAACAAGAACCCCACCAACATGTATATCATTGAAGAAGCAAGTGATTCAAGACCTGAACGTGTGCCCGTTTGCGTTACCCCGATGAAAGTATGGAATTGGGAAGTTATTCAGGTCAAAGACTGTAGCAGAGCACTGCACCAACACTGTAGCAATTAATGTAGCAGCACTGTTCACAGCCGGCCGAGAAATCAGAGAAACAGAGAATCCACACGGGCGTGTGGAAATTATCCCCGCCCGTGTGGAAATTCCGCACGGGCGCGTGTACCATCCACGCCCGTGGAGTTGCCCGATTCCTGCCCTATTTAAAGCCGATTCAACCCCGATCTTGGTATTCTTTTCCCCATCTTTTTCCCAGCTTGCGAGAGGGCTTCGGCTAGGGTTTCAAGGAGTATTAGCCAAGGTTTTGGAGAGGTTATATGGCTCTGACATCATGTTTCCATTAGGAATAAGGTTGGTAGGGGAGCTTCGATCGAGGCGTATCCTATACCGGACAAAGGAATCCTTGGATGACGAGTAGAGGACTTTCCACAAGACCATCGACACGACTATCGAGGGGGTTTCTTTATGGATTCATTACTTTTACATTCTATTTCTTTTATTGTACTTAGCTCCATGGAGAGCTAAACCCCTAGTGGGTACTTGGGTGATTGTGAACCCTAGGATGTATTCGTTTCTTTGAACTTCTTTATTATGCTTTCAATAAATTGATGTTTATTGTGAGTTCCAACCTTGAATGCTTGATTGTATCAACATTTCCCCTAGAGTGACACTAGGGTTGAGAGTTCTTCTTGGCAACCTTGTGAGTGAGTGACACACCACCAGCGTTAGACAAAGCT
Organism: Dioscorea cayenensis subsp. rotundata; assembly: GCF_009730915.1. NCBI lineage: Eukaryota > Viridiplantae > Streptophyta > Magnoliopsida > Dioscoreales > Dioscoreaceae > Dioscorea > Dioscorea cayenensis. The sequence continues at coordinate 11,471,772 of NC_052490.1, forward strand.
AGGTTGGAGAGGGTTGAGAGGGTGAATCGAGAGGTACAGGAGCATCCCCTTTCCCCTCCGGCGTGATAGATTCTACCTCCGTTCCTCGAGTTCTTTGCGGCCATAATAGAGTGAATGGTCTAAGGGATGAACCTCCGCTGGGGCCTAGTTGCGCGTGCAATGGAGTGAAGCGTCGAGGTGATCTTAGTATCTAGGGCTTAATTGTGGCTAGGGACCTTCCGCCTGGACCAAAAGGTTAGGTGTAAATCTAGGAAGAGATTTATCACTTGGAATCCCTAGAGTTCATAGCAACTCTATGCGAGTGCGAGGTGTTGAGATTGTTCAATTTCTCCTCCGGGACATGTATAGAGTTAGGCATAGTTGACCTTAGATTTGGGACTATGTATGTAAGGATTTCCATGACTCACCATTGCATTGATTAGGAAGCATAATAGAGAGTTCTTTCACTTGAAGCGATTATCCTAGGTGAAGCATCATCCGAGTACCCCATCTTTAACGATTGCCTTACCTCCTCCTTACTTTTGCTCTCTTACTTGTTGCTTTTAATTTCTGAGAATTGAATCATTACCACACTTATCATTGTTGATACTTCACATAGCTAAGGATCGAATTAAGTGTCTTTACTCCCTACTCCCTGTGGATTCGACCCCGCTCACCCGGGATTATTACTTCGACAAACCCGTGCACTTGCGGGATATAAGCAAGGGGAATTTGTCATTAGAAAAATCTAGATTGGAGAAGGTCAAGAGGGTGAGTCGAGAGGTAGCGGAGCGTCCCCTTTCCCCTCCAGTGTGATCTATCCTACCTCCACATTCCAATAGTTTTTTGCGGCCATAGTAGAGTGAATGCGCTAAGGGATGACCTTCCGCTGGGGCTTAGTTATGAGTGGAACGGAGTCAAGCGTTGAAGTGATTTTAGCATCTAGGGCTTAATTGTGGCTAGGGATCTTTCACCTTGACCAAAGGGTTAGGTCTATACATAGGAATAGGGTTTATCACTTGAAATCCCTAAAGCTCATTGCAATTCTATGCGAGTGCGAGGTTGAGAGGTTATTCAATCTTTCCTCCGGGACATGTATAGAGTTAGGCATGGTTGACCCTAGATTTGGGATCATGTAATTAAGGATTTCCACGACTCATTGTTGCATCAATTAGGAAGTATAATAGAGGGTTCTTGCACTTGAAATGATTGTCCTAGGCGGATCAATATCCGGGTACCCTAGCTTTATCGATTGCCTGACCTTCTCCTTTACTTGTGCCTTCTATCTTATTGTTTTTTTATTTTTCGTTATATCATAGTTTGTTACACTTATCACTATTCATCTTCCACATTAGTTAAGAAACAACTCAAGTGTCTTTATTCCCTACTCTCTGTGGATACGATACCCACTCATCTGGGATTATTACTATGACACCCGTGTACTTATGGTTTACACGCATCTTCGGACGTGTCAATTCTGTAAGATGTGCCCTAGGCTTGACAAAAGAATCCTTGGAGAAGAAAAAAAGCGGCACCACAAGACCATCACCACGGAAAGCAAGAGGGTTATCTTTATGGAGTTTTTACATGCACTTTTGATTCTACCATTGATTTTGCATTGCTCCATGGTGAGCTAAACCCCTAGTAGCTACTTGGACTGTAAACCCTAGGATGATTTTGTTTCATTGACTTCTATTATGTTTCTTTAATTGATGTTTTAATTGAGTTTCTATCTTCCGTACTTGTTGTTATGATTTTCCCTTAGAGTGACACTAGGGTTGAGAATCCATTTAGGTAACCTCTTGAATAAGTGACACTTCATTGGGTTTGACTTAGCAAGGTTGAAGAGGGTTGAGAGGGTGAGTCATGAGGCAGCAGAATATCCCTTTTCCCTTATAACATGATTTATCCTACCTTTATATTCCAAGAGTTCTTTGCGATCATGATAGAGTGAAGTGCTAAGAGACCTACTCCATTGAGGCTTAGTTGTGCGAGCAACAGAGTGAAGTGTTGAGACATCCTTAGTGCTGGGGCTTAGTTGTGATTAGGGATCTTTTCGCCTAGACCAAAGGGTTAGATCTAAATTAAGGAATAAAGTTTATCATTTGATGTCCCTAGAACCTCAAGCAGTCCCACATAGTGTGAGGTGTTGAGAGTATCCCTTTCTTTAGAAGCATAGTGTAGAGGGCTAGTTATGGTTGACCTTAGGTTTGGGACCGTGTCTCTTTGGACCTCCATGACTCATTAGACTTCAATTAGGAGGCATAATATTAGTCTTGCACTTGAAACAATAGTCCTAGGGTGAGCATTGTCTGGTACCCCATTTTACCATTGGTTACTTTCTCCAATTACTATTGATTGCTCTCTTTTATTTCACTTTTATTTTATTGTCATTAATCATTTGAATCACAATCATCAAACAATTTCACTCTAGCTAAATAGCAATAGTACTTATTTCTATACGTCTATTTCCCATGGATTCGACTACCCACCCGTTGGGTACTTTATTACTTTGACAACACGTGCACTTGCGGTACACACACGGAAAGGTGTGTCAGTAATTGATGAGTGCATTTTGTATACATATTTTATATACCTCTTATCCATGTTTTGCTTGTCTTTTAGCATTTGTTTTATATATTTTAGTACTATTTTGGGTATATTTGTGTTTGTATGCAGATTTAAAGGTCCGGGTCACTAGAAGAAATATTGGAGTGCATTCGGCAACAAAAGAACCAAGTTGCAATTACCCAAGGTAAGCACGGCCTAAGAACAGGCATGCTTTGAATTGTGTAGATCAGTAGACTTCAAGGAAAACTCAGAAGAAAGAAAGCACAGTCTTGGAGCTCGATGCACGGACGAGCTTATGGAAGTACAACCCAAGCACTAACATGCATTTGGGACATGCATTCTATTGTCTGGTAAAAAATTTAATTGATGTTAAACCCTAGATTGGGCTACAAAGAGCATAGATGAGAAGCACATCCCAAGCACACCTGTGCATGTGTCAAAAACTCATTTTTAAGCCCCAAAGTTAGGGTTGTAAAGGAGTTCGGCTTTGAGATTTGGAGGCCACTTCTTGGCGACCATCACTACCATCCATCAGGGGATTAGAGCAACAATTTAAAGGCACAATTGGGAGTGGAGGTTTGCCTGCGGATAGATCCTTAGAGCACGATCAGATTGATTAAGAAGCAATAGGGAGTCAATGGATTTCTACTTGATTGTTCCTTTTATCTTTCCAATGTTGTGTAAACCTATAAGGGTCTAGCCGCTCTCCGATGCTCTAGATTTATGAAGTTTGATGTTAATTCATAGTTGACTTACTTTCTTTCAATGAGTATGGAGTTCAATTGTTTTATATGTTAAATATTGCGTTACATAACTTGATGTGCATGATTTACATAGTTGTAATTATAAAATCTGATGTGTGTTGATTGTCATAGTTGTGATTACCATAGGGTAGTTGCAAAACTTGATGTAGATTAATCCTATAGTTACATTTGCAAAAATTTGACATATTTGATTGCCATATATGGGAAGAGGCTTTGCGAGCACACGTAGAGTTTATATAATGTACTTTGATAATCATTATAGGAGAGTCACTACATGTTACTCTAAGGGATTGATCTAGGGTGCTACTCCCCATCACTGCTACTTGCTAGATTTATCCCATTTCTATTTCCATCCTCTCTCCTTTTCTCTTTTCTTCCTTATATTGATAGATTAGAACTTTTCACCAATTTTGAGTAAACTAGATATTAGAGGATAAATTAGTACTACAAGCTTGCTAGTCCCTTGTGGAATTAACTATCCGATCCCTTATTGTGTACACTTTACTACTTTTTATGACCCATGTACTTGCGGATACACAAGGGGTGTGTCAATCCACATTCAAATGAAAAAAAGGACAAATGATGATATTCTTAACATGAATTTAAAAAGAACCAATCAAGTGTGATATATATTGATTGTTTGGACAACATTCCTTATGTATTGAAATGAAAAAAAAAAAACAAATAATAGTAAATACACAAGTTCTCCATTTAAAATAATGAGTTTTTCCATAAACTGAAAAAACTTTATATATTTGAACAATATTTTATAGAACTAAATAGAACACATCCAAAGGGGATTGTTTTGGGAGTTAATTCATGACAAGAGGGACTCAGATGTGCACAAATTGGTATTATTGGATTTATTCTCCATATGTAATTCACTACTCTCTTCCTTGCATAATCTACAACATTTCCCCATGGTGACAATGAATAACACATTAAAGGACAAAAAATTTGATTAGTAAATAAGGGTAAACATTACATTTCCACAAATTAAAAGTAGAGGTATGGATTAAAAACAAGATTTGATTTATCTAACTTCCTACAATATTTTCTATGACAATTTGACACGAACTTTACATGTGTATACCGCATTTCATAAGTCATCAATTAATAACTTGTGGATGAGCACGAGGGTTGTATTCCTCAGGAACAATGAGAGGCTCCTTGATCGCACCATGATCTACATGTTTATATATGGAAAGTGCACGGGTCTTCAAGTAATATCTCATGGATGAGCATGAGGGTCATATTCCTCAGGGAATAACGAGAGGGTCCTATTACTTCCTTTTTCCTTAATCAATAGCTTGACAACTATGTTGGTTCTTAAATCTATTCCTATAACTATTTAGTAAAATACAATTGAGGATCGTGAAATGTAATATGAAGGAGTTGGGTAATCGTATGACGATTCCCTCAATAATCACTTGTGAAATAGCATTAACAGATGACAATTCAATCTAGTATTAGATCTGGGAAATTCAAGGGCCTAATGGTCCTAATCTCTTGGTGACCATGTCACGCCCCATCCCACGGGTTCCCACACATGACATACCATCAAGGCAACCCAGGTGAGGTCCAACACTACCCAACCCATAGATCACCATAAGGCTAACTTGTTTCCTATGCAAAATCACTGTAAAAACAAGAAATATTTTAACAATCCAACGTACACAATTATTCCTACACATACCCATCACTTTAATACAAATTATGCCACTAGGATAATCATAACAATGAGTTCATAACGACAATGATAATAACCATTCACATAGAGAGTATACTTCTCATACACAACATAAAGCTAACCAACATATAAAAGTATCCAAAGAAGAAAGATACACATTAGGGTCGATAACATCCTAGCTGATCCATCAAATACATGCCAAAATTTTTAAGTACAATACACAGCTTAAGATAACTCAAACTACTCTTCAAGCACTTCACGCTTATATCCCGCTATTGTGCTATCACCTGGGAGGGAAAAAGAAAGCATGAATAGTAACTAGGTTACTCAGTGAAGGGCTAAACATGGAGCTATATCTCATACATTATAGATTAAAAATAAAATGTCAAAAATATATTTCAAATACTTAAAATATTCAATATACTTTGAATGTCAAGTATAAAGTAAGAAATAAAATTTACAATGAGGAAATGCTTGATAAAACTCTCTAAATCATCATAAAATCCATGCGAGTAAGAAATCCAAATCCATACTTTTGTTTATAAATCCATTGTACAAAAAGTATATAAATCATCGGTTAAAACAATCAAATATATCTCATAAATAGCCTCAAAACCCTCCCTCACTAACCGTGACCGCGGTTAGGTCAGGAGCCACCAAGATGCGCATATCTTGGCGTTGGCCGCTGGGAAGTTCGTGTGAAAACTCCGAACAACCCAACTATATCCAAGTCAGGGCTCTACACTCCCACCTGAAATGGCATAACCGGTTTGACAGTTTTCCATGCCACTCTAAACAGGTCGGACTGTGGAAACCATCCATACCCTTAGTGCAGTAAGTACTGCTGTCACCATCAAAACCATCCTGTCAAGAACATTAAGGCCGTAGCCCACCATTTCCATGGATATGTTCAAGACCCACGGGGGCTCACATAATAAAATCAAAATATTTATCACAACATAATACGGGTCCTTATTCAGGACTATGTTTACAAATCATGAATGAGAGCCATTAAAACGAATAAATATCATTCTTGCCCTTAGGCTCAATATATACATCAATAGGGAAGCATAAATCTCACCAAGAGATCACAAGTGTTCACAAATGCCAATCCCACTACAAGAGTAAATAACTTGTTCATAACTATCCAATGAAACTATTTTCTTTAAGAACATCACACAAGATTATTCATTGAAAACACACACACACATATATATATATATACCTCAAATCAAATATGCCATCATCATGGCAAGATTCAATTTGTTTTACCAAAAGATTTTGGTCATCATAGGAAGAACATCAATCTTAAAAAATACACAATTCAAACCTATTTTCCAAAACATATAATTTTCAAGTCACAACAACAATATATATTTATGATCTTTAGCAAAAATCATGAAGTGAGTCAAATCATAAATTATCATGATTTCTAAATCCGATGAAAAACATTTCAAGAGTTTTGAAGATGGAAAACTTGTCATTCAAAGGAAATATATATATATATATATATATATCAAGAATATGCATGATATATAGTCCATGATTTAATAAAATCCCACTCAAACTTGGCTTGAAGCTTCACCTCCTAGAAGTAATTAAACAACCAACAAAAGCAAGAATCATTAACATCAATACAACCAATTAAAAAGAAGGTAAACGTGCTTAAAATATGAATAAATTACATCCAGGATTTGGTAAACACTCTAACAAGAAGATCTAGTAAGAATGGAACTCTTACAACCCTCAAAAACCAATAAAAGAACAAAAGGAACTCAACTTGGTTCGGTGCTACAGTAACCAAAACCTAGAAGAAGAAAGATCTCTCCCAATCTTTCACCAAATCATGGTTTTACAACTACAATCTTCTTCTAAACTTTAAATCCGTGGAAAATCCAGGATTTTCCACCATAAAACCAAAAGAATTTTGGTAACAAGAGCAAAAGGAAGAAGAACAAGAAGAAATAACTCACCTCCAAGCTTCACCGAACACCATAGAGCTATACATCGAAAGACGAGAAGAAGATCGTCATTTATTTTCTTTCTTGGAGGCCAAATATTATGATTTTAGAGAAGGGAAATGAAGGTTCAAGAAGAGGAGGAAGAAGGAGAGAAAAAAGGGCTCAAGAAGGCCCTAGAAGGTCCAAGAAGGGCCTTATATAAGCCAAGTCTTGCGGGCTGCGTTGTGGGCTGAAAGGAGGCTATAAGCCCTCACTCTTTGCCTTGCGGGCAACCTTGCACCCGCAAGGGAGGCCACAAGGGAGGCCGCAAGGCCTCTCTGGATGGCTTATGGGCTCCCTTGTGCCCATAAGGGTGGCCGCAAGGCCACCCATTTCAGCCCTTGTGAGCATCCTAGGTGTTCGCATGGTCTAGGCCTTTGTTTGCTCTTTTTAAATGCTCTCCCGCACCTTCTTAATCTCCCAAAAGACATTAACTAAGGTCCTAACACAAGAGAACACTCAAAAGACTTAAAACACAAGTTAAACTCAAGAAATAAAGCACAAGAGAAGTAGAGAAAAACTTGAACTCCAACATACCAGGTCTAAACCACTAAGAACATAAGATGGAATCTCTTCCACCACAGCCTCCTATGTCTGCCTTAAGTTTCAAGAACTACACTAGAAGGGTCTAATGAAACCCTAATCCAGAAACTGAGCTATGCCTAATCTTTTAGCACATGCACATATCTAACAAGGCATGGGTGTTCTAATGCATAGGAATCTCTTCCTGACATTATCAACAAAATAAAATCAAACAATCATGCAATAAATTCAAGACAACGAGAAAGAATATATTAATGCCAATAACGAATTCATAAGTACTTCCAGTATCGGCATACGAATGGCAGGGTCACTAACAGATAGCAGTCTGGGCCAACTGCCCAAGGCTAGCATCTTCTCAAGCTCATTTGCCATATCCACGGCCATTTGATATCTCTCACACGGCACCCAAATCCGGGAACCGTGTCTGACCAAACTTAAGCGTGGACAGACGCTCAAACAGAGCCTGGTGCTAGGGAATAGCGAATTCTATCTGCTTCGGGTTCGGGGAGTGTTCTCGGGGACACTAGCCAGCTGTTTTCTTTGTTCTGGGGGCTATACCTGCAAGTATAAAAAAAGAAAAGATTCAAATTCATTCATAAAATAATACTGCAGGAATCCACAAGGTTGTGTGAAAATTCCACACGCTCGTGTGGATTCACGGGGCGTGAAAACCGCACTGCCCTTGTGCTAAAAATCAATAAATATATCTCCAAATCACTTTTAAACTCTTTTTAAACAAATGTCAACCATTTTTAGCACAAAACGAGTCACATTCACCAGTTTAATCAATGGGAATCAATGGAAATTGAGTAATGGGCGAAGGTAAGAGAGAAAAGTAGGTTTACCGACAAGATGAAGTTAAAAATCTTTAAATCGGTCGGAAAACTGTGAATGAACTTCTCTAAATCAATGGTGGAAGGTCGGGAGGGTGCGAGAGAGTGTTCTCTAAGTGTTTGGAAGTGTGATAATAAAAAGGGCTCGATAGATTTATAAAGGAAATCACGGCCTTATGATTCCTGTACATCCACACGGGCGTGTGGAAATTACCCATGCCCGTGTGACTCCACAGGAGAGACTCAAAGGGGCAGACACACTGCCCCTGTGTGCTCTCGGGAAAACACTCAATGCCTATGAATGCACCCACACGAGCGTGTGGAATTTTCCCACGCCTGTGCGCCTGACCCATAGGGGCAGACACACGCACTGTGGTTTCTCTGTTTAGCACGAGAAAAACTCAGTAAGTGTCTCACACTCCCGTGGGGAGATTCCACACGGGCGTGAACCTTTATAGGGCTAGCTGACACGGGCATCCACATGCCCCTGTGTTTTCTTGGGATGGAGGAGAGCTCCTCTGCAGAGATCCACACGGGCATGTGGAAATTACCCATGCCCGTGTGTTTGTTACAGGATCATCCACATGGGCGAGCCCACGCCCTTGTGTCTTCTCGGGAAAAATCTCTAAGTCTCTGCAGGAATGCACATGCCCGTGTGGAAATTACCCACGGGTGTGTGACCATCACAAGGTCATTCACAAGGGCGAGACAACGCCCCTGTGTCCTCTTGGGATGAGCTCTCAGTAGAGACCAACGACCGTGTGGAAATTCCACATGGTCGTGCATTTTCTCTGGATGCCTTAGAAAAATCTCCACGCTCTGCAAAAAAATCCTAAACATATGAATACACTCAGAGCCTGCCTTATAATGCAATAAATACCAAAGGAAACACAAAAAACACGCTCAAATGACCAACAACTTCACCAAACACATTAAAGCACATGACAACACCAAACAATCCACAAGAAAAACACAGCAACAACATCTAAAAGATCTAGATACCTACACTCAAAGCCTTATTCATGCAAACACTAATTAAAAACTATAAAAACAATAAAGACTTGGGTTTCCTCCCAATAAGCGCTTGTTTAACGTCATTTAGCTTGACGTACCTTATCTTAACTTACGGGAGCTCATAGATGAAGGTTCCCCTCTTACCCATGACTTGGAAGCATGATAAACATAGCCTTTTGAAGGTAGAGGGAGAGTTGTCGAGCTTGTTATCACCCAAGGGTTCGTCACCCTTGTTCCATTCTTGTACATCCCCAACAGTCTTGGGGTATTTCTTGTGGCATCTCCTTGCCCGCTTCATCTTCCGGAGCACTTTCTTCACAATCCCCGGGGTAGATGGTACTTTCTCGTCTACACCGAGCATCATCACTTCTTCCTCCTCCACTTCTTGGTCTAGCAACCCCTCATACGGGTCCGAATTCAACATTTCCTTCACATATTCATCGATTAGTTCATCAGTAGTGTCAAGGAAGTAAAGAGTATCATTAAAGTCAAGAGAATGTCACATGGTTCTGGCGAGGCGGTAGGTCAACTTGTCGTTGCCCATCCTTAGTGTCAACTCCCCACCGTCCATGTCGATAAGTGCCTTGGAAGTGCGCAAGAATGCCCTCCCAAGTATCAAAGGAACAACTGCATCCTCATCGACGTCTAACACTACGAAGTCTACAGGAAATATGTACTTGTCAATCTTGACAAGCACATCTTTAATGATGCCCTCGGATGTCTCACTGTTTGGTCCGCCAATTGCAATATCATCCGAGTGGGCCTAAGCTCTCCCAAGCCTAGCTTCTGAAAGAAAGTATATGGCATGACGTTTATACTAGCCCTTGAATCCGCCAACGCCATTTCTTCACCCAAATTGCCAATGTTGCACAAGATAATGAAGCTTCTGGGGTCTTTCTTCTTGTTCGACATATTCTTTTGCAACACCGCTGAACAAGAGGCATCTAGGATCACCAACGCGCTTTCTTCCAACTTTCTCTTGTTGGACAAAAGATCTTTCAAGAACATCACATACCGAGGCATTTGAGACAACACCTCCATATAAGGAATGTTGATGTGCAATTGTTTGAATAGACCCAAAGAACTTCTTGTATTGCTCATCATTTTGGTCGTTCTTCAATTTCAAAGGATAAGGGATTATTGGCTTGTAAGGTGGGGGTGCCACCTCCTTCTCTTTGCTTGCTCTTTCCTCAACCTCCACGACCTCGAGTGCTCCAACATTGGTCTTCTCACTTGCACGCCTACCCTCGACCTCTCGACCACTTCTCAAAGTGATCGCCTTCACATGTTCTCGTGGATTAGTCTTGGTGTTACTCGGCAAGCTTCCTTGTGGTCCCTCCAATAGAGACATCGCAATTTGCCCCACTTGATTCTTTAGATTGTGTAATGAAGCGGTGTGGTTGCGAAGTGTAGCCTCAACCAATTGAAATCATGTATCCGATTATTGCATAAATCTGGTCAGGGCCTTCACTAAGTCGATCATCCAGGTCTCCAAGCCTGTAACTCTATTCTCCATGTTTGGGCTTGTTGTTGTTGAAAACTGGTGGTGCCATGGCCTTTTGTTGCCTTTGGTTTCTTCATGAGAAATTGGGGTGGTTCCTCCACCCTTGGTTGTAAGTGTTGCTATAAGGATTACCTTGTACTCTTCCCGAATTACCAACAAAGTCTACTTGTTCAACCGGGACTGAAGTAGCAATCAAAATAGGACAATCAGACGGCATATTTGAACCCCAACAACCATCACAACTTGTGATAATGGACACCCTCGGTGAAGTCAATGTATCCAATTTCTTGGTCAAGGCCTCTACTTGGGCCGCCAAGGATGTAAGCACATCGATCTCATAGAGTCCAGCCACTTTCTTCCTTTCCCTTGCATTCCATTGGTAGCTGTTCATGGCCATTTCCTCTACTAACTGTCAGGCTTTATCAGGGGTCTTACTCCCCATTGTACCTCCTACGGGGTATCTAGAAGTTGTCTTGTACTTGGATTCAACCCGCTGTAGAAAGTTTGAATGATCATCCATTTGGGAAATCCATGTTGTGGACACTTCCGCAAGAGGTCCTTGAATCATTCCCATGTCTCAAACAAGGATTGAAGCTCCATATGAACAAACGATGATATCTCATTGCGAATCTTTGCCGACTTCCCTGGAGGAAAGTATCTTGCAAGGAAGGCTTCGACCATCTCATTCCAAGTCGTGATGGATGCTTTTGGCAAGGAATGAAGCCATTGCTTGGCCCTACCTTTGAGGAAGAATGGGAAAGCCCTCAATCTGATAGCACCATCCGACACTCCATTGATCTTCAGCATGTTACAAACTTCCAAAAAGTTCTCGATGTAATAGTTTGGGTCCTCGTCGGCCAAACCATTGAACTACGGTGATTGCTGAATCATCTGGATGAATGCTGGCTTCAGCTCAAAATTTGGAGCTGTAATCGGGGGTCGCACAATACTCGATTGTGTACCCAAAACTAAGGGTCTGATATAGTCAGAAAGTGTTCTCTATTATTCATTCTGCTCTGCCATGTTGTCTGACCCTTCAACTTCTATTTCAGCTTGATTGGACAGTTCTTGCACACGTTCTTTGCCCCTTCTCTGAGTGTTCGTTCAAGTTCAGGATTACCTTCAATTAATATCGAAGGGTTCCCTTGGGTCATAACCTAGAGCTACACCAAAAGAAAGAAAACAACTCGGAACAATGATAGAACAAGAAGATGTAGAATAGAATGAATGAATGAATAGCTAAGATAGCAAAGTGTAAAGTATCTCTAAGCGCCTACTCCCCGGCAATGGCGCCAAAAACTTGACACATATATTGCATATGACCCGCAAGTGCACGGGTTTGTCGAAGTAATAAATCCCAAGTGAGTTGGTATCGTATCCATAGGGAGTACCAAATAAAAACACCAAGATTGCTACTCAACTAAGCGAGGATGAAACAATGATTGTGTTGATAAGATGTAATGTAAACAAAGATAAAAGAAACAAGAAAGAGAAGCACAAATAAGTGAGAGGAAAGGTAATCAATATAAAGTGGGGTACTCGGATATTGTTCCACCTAGGATTATCGCTTCAGGTGCAAAACAAACTATTATGCTTCCTAACTAATGCTCCATGAGTCGTGGACATCCTAATATACACGATCCCAAATATAAGGTCAACCGTGACTAACTCTACACTATATCCCGGCGGAGAAATCGATCAGTCTCAACACCTCACACTGTGTAAAGTTGAAAGACGCTCTAGGAATTCCAAGTGATAAACCCTATTCCTAAATATAGACCTAACTCTTTGGTCCAGGCGAAAGGTCCCTAGTCACAATTTAGGCCCAAGATACTAAGGATTACTTCAACGCTTCACTCTGTTGCTTACACAACTAAGCCCCAGTGGAGTTCCTCTCTTAGTACTTCACTCTATTGCGACCGCAAAGAACTCTAGGAAATGTAGGTAGGATAAATCACACAGGAGGGGAAAGGGGACGCTCTGCTACCTCTCGACTCACCCTCTCGACCCTCTCCAATCTAGCTTTGTCTAACTCTCATGGTGTGTCACTCACTCACAAGGATTACCAATATGGACTCTAAACCCTAGTGTCACTCTAAGGGAGAAATCATTCAACAATCATTCAAGATTGGAATTCAATTAAAAACAACAATTAAGGAAAGCATAATACAAGGTCAATGAAACAAATATATCCTAGGGTTCACAAATCCAAGTACCCACTAGGGGTTTTAGCTCTCCATGGAGCAAGATACAATCAATAACAAAATCGAAAGTAAAAACAATTCATCCATAGGAAAACCCCTCAATAATCATGTCGATGATCTTGTGGAGTAGCTTTCGTCCTCTCCAAAGGTCCCCTTGTCAAGCCTAGGGCACACCTCGCCGGATCGGTGCCGACGAAAGCTCCCCCAATAACTATCTTCCAAGAGAAACGCGGTGTCGAAACCATAGAACCACTCCAAAAGCCTAGCCAATGCCTCTCTAAACCCTAGCCGCAAGCCTCTCAAGAGTTGGAGAAAAGATGGAAAGAAAGGATGCTGAAATCGGGCTCAATCACGGCTTTAAATAGGCTAGAATCGGGCATCCACACGACCCTGTGGATGCTCCACATGCCCCTGTGTAATTTCCACACGGGCTTGTGGATTCTCTAGAATCCTGATTTTCTTCGGGCTGTGAACAATAACTGCTACAGTGAATCGCTACAGTACCTGCCAGAATACTCCTAATTCCACGCTTTTTCATCGAGGCAACATAAACGGGCACACGTCTATGCCGTAGATCACTTAGCTTCTTCAATAAACGGACTTATTGGTGAAGATCTTGCTATTATTACACGAGTTGTAATATGCAAATGTGACTAGCTTTGTGCTCCTCCAAAACATGTGATTTCTTGAATACACGGAGGATGGCACACATTCACGTATCTTTGAACCCAACTTGTGTCTTCACGTTTGTTCCTTCTAAGATTTCATCAAATAGTGCATTCATGATCTACATTGGGTTTTTTTTTTCATATTTGGCTCCACAACCCTGCATGCAACAAAGTAACACAAATACACATGTATTAGCGCTAAAACTTGATAAAAGTAATGCTCATCATAAGGAAAGAATACTTCGAATTCTTAATGCACAAGCACTTATCATTGATCTCTAATGTAAAGTACCAAAGTCACCACAAATCAACCTCATCTATCTCGCATATAATTAGAGATGGACCCCCCCCACCCCACCCCGCCCCCAAAAACCCCCAACAACCATTTTTGGTCTCCAATTCACAACAAATTACCTCACCTATCTCACATATAACTAGGAATGGCAATAGAGTGGGCCTACCCCACCCACCGTTTATTATACCCACAACCTGCCTCCTTTTTTTTTTAGCTCTCAATGCCATAATCTCCCTATGGAGTTTTGCATCCCCCTTTACATTTGTTTTCCAATAAAAATAAACAATTCAGCATTTTTAGCTTATTGACATTAAAAATTTAAAAATTCGTAATACTACATTAAATAAAAAAAAGCTATAATGTGTGTATATACATAAATATATAAGGCATATATGTAAATTTTTTAGTGGGGCAGGGGCAAGGAAAAACTGGAACCTCCCCGCCCCTCCACTTCGTTTCCAACAAAAGAAAAAATCACCCCATTTGGGGTGATTAGATCGGAAACCATGAGTTAGTTCGGATTTTTCCATCCCTGCTTGTAACATCATTTATCCATGCAATTTGTGTATCAACCCATCGATATACTCCATTCTTTACAAGTGCATGGTAATAGAAACAAACTCTTCATAATCCAATATACCATTTCCACCACCATCACTCTGAAAAAAATTAATTGTATCAAGTTTGGGTAAACTTTGGATAAACCATTAAAAATGGCATGGAAGCAAAATGGAGACTCACTGCTTCCATCAACATCTTCATCTTTATATTAGTCAGCTGGGAACTAACATTTTGAAGTCCAGCTTTCCATTCTTGCAAAGGTTACCTTTCCATCATTATTAAAATCATTCATTTGATATTTCTCTAATTACCTCCAATTAATCGATCATCAAGTGCTTTGCAATCACCTAAATATTCAAAATGTAGTAGATTAAAGACAACAGGGTTTAGCAAAGGTTTCTAAATGATTGAAGCAAACAAAGCCCTAAGATGATTACCAACCCTCATTGCCTTCTTTTTTAATCCATTCATCACTGAAGTTGTTTGAGGCTTGCCCTCACAACATCTGCAGAGGAAAATTTGGAGCTTTGTTCTCATTCTATAACATGGATGTTCTACCAAGTTGGAAAAAAAACATGAAATTGTAAATTTACAAAGAAAACTACCAATAGCACAAGAAAAGCAAAGTTTTGAACACTGTTATAATTTGTCAAAACATAAATTGAAAATTTACCAGTTTTCCAGGCAAGAGAAAAACAATCTCTGTTAATTTTAAAGCACAGACACATGAGCTATATAGGTTCATTATCATAACTATAAACTTCATTTATGGCACATACAACAAAAGGGTCATCTTTATGCAAAGGCAAGAATAATATAGCAATTTTACATTTATGGAAAGTAAGAACTGTTACCAAAAAATTGTACAAAACAATCAAAAACATGCAAAGAAAAAAACAAAATTGCAATATCAACTAATTGATTTGATAAACACCATAATTTAATTAATTCTAATTAAATAAATATTTGAAAAATACCATTGGAAATTACAAATCTCCTTTGGTGTGCTAAATTTGTTCCTCGAATCATCCTAGATCTTCTAGCATCAAAAAACAATCCCATGTCTCTAGATTACAAGTCAGAATCTAGAAATAGTCTCTCTCTTGCTCTCCAAATAGTGGTAAAGGTTCCAAAGGGAGAGAAATATTAGTGAAAGATCTCACTAGAGAATAGGATTAATTGATGCTAGGGGTTAAAAATGAGTCGTATTTATAAAAACTTTAGAAAACATCAAAAACATTACTTTATTATGAAATCCTAATAGAAATATGAGTCCTAAAACAACTAAAACCATATTTGTCTTCAAATCCTTATAATTTTGATTAATTATTTTACTCAATTGAACTTTGATCAAAATTTAAACTTATGACAAAACCCTAGTCCAATTTACAAGCTCACTTCATCCCATAAAGTAAAATTGTAAATTAATAGTTTTACCCATTTAGTCCTAACAAAACTAAAGCTTAATTCCTTTAAGCGTGGTTCTCTAGGTCCTTTTCAACTTTTTATTAAAGTTCCCTCAGAAAATTTATATTTAGCAATGAAACAAAGTTATATAAAAATTTAAATAATTTCAAATCCTTTTCTATAGGCAATAGTTTTTATTTAAATAAAAATCTCATGTAAACATTAGTTTAAAAATATATATATTTTATAATTATATCATTTATTATGTATTGTTATAAATATTAATATTTTTACTAATAATATATATCCACAATATATTAAAAAATTGTAATAACTAAAAATTTTTATAAAACCCCATAATAAAATAAAATGCATAATATTTTTTTTTGTGCCTTTTTCACATAATAGCCTTAGGACATATTATAATTGACTAAATAGCCTCAAGTTTATAAAGTTGTGGTTAGAATTAGAATTAGGGTTTATAAACAAGTAACATACTCTGCTCTGCTCTCTCTTTTGTTCCTTTTGGATGGCCCCTCCGGGGCCTCCGGGGCCTCTCCTCCGCCAAAGTGCTAAACTTGGCTTATCTTGGGCAAATGTTGTCAGTTCTAAATCTTCCTTGGCTTCCTCTGAAACTCCCCTCCACCTCTGCAAGGACCACTTTGATAAGGTTAAGAATTCTTCAACTGCTTCTGTCTCTATTACTGATGATCTTTGGTCCCATGCCAAGAACAACATGCAGTCTTCTTTGTATGCTAAATTTTTAGGTAAAGCTTTACCACTTGAGCAAGCTAAACTCGCCCTCGCTGATGCGTGGAGGGGTCTGGGTGCTTTTCTCTATAGCCGATCTCCCCAACGGTTTTTATTACATCAAGTGAGAATCAGAGGAAATGCAACTCAAGCTGTTTTGGGAAGGGCCGTGGATGGTTGCAGGGAGAATCCTTCAGCTCACTGCTTGGTCTGAACGTTTCCAGCCTACCTTTGAAAAACTCTCCTTAGCTGCGGTTTGGATTCAAATCCATCATCTTCCGATAGAACTTTGGAGTGGTGACATTCTGGAACTGGTGGCATCACAATTTGGCCGTGTCCTCAAGATTGACAAACCAACCATTGACCGTTCCCGTGCCAAGTTTGCACGAGTTTGCGTTTTGCTTGACCTTAATCAACCTCTACAACAAGGGACTTGGGTGAATTATGGTGATCACTCTGCTTTCGTCCTTGTTCTTTATGAAAAACTTCTTGTCTTTTGTTATAAGTGTGGTAAGGTTGGTCATGGAGAAGCACACTGTCTCCTTGCTAGCAGTCACCAGCGTTCTGGAAAGCATGTACCATCTGGCTCCTCGCGGCCAGAGCAGGTGCAAGCTGATCCAGCTATGCAGGTTGATGAGGCTGCAAAGGAACAGGATGGCATCGAAATGGATCCTGACCCTATCCCACTTAGCTTCAGATAATGAAAAAGAGTTTGGATCCTGGTTGAAGCTGCGGAGGTGGCAGGTGGCTTCTCGCGGCTGAGGTGGTCTTCGAGGTCGTGGTGGCTCTCGCCGTCCTCTCTCCTGGTCACTCTTTTGGGGACTATACACATGATTTTGACACGTGGCAACCAGAGACAAATTCTAACCGTTCCACGTCAACTCACCCTTCAGTCCCACTCTCTCATCCTCGTAACCCCGACTTAGTTTTGTCAGGGATTCCTTCTAATTCCCAAGCCCTTCCGAGTTCCAATAAGCATGATGGCCCTGCTCCAGGTCCCGAGACTACTTTTCATGCCTCCCCTCTTGTCAACTGTGCGGATGCCTCTGACGTTCCGTTACCTACTCCATTACCTCCACCCTTCTGGAGACTTCTCTTCCCAATCCCTTTCGCTGGTCCCTATGCCTTCCTCTGGATGTTGGAAATCTCAATAGCCACCCGTTGGGTTTCCAAACAAGAGAATCTTCACGTTCTCCCGTGCAGCCGACCCCGTCTTCTGAGCCGCTACTCATTTCCTCTGTTGTCCCCCATGACTCTCCACTTGTAGCGGACTCGGATTCTCATCATATTTTGGTGATTGATAGGGTGGTAGGAGCTCTCGCTTCTCCTACTCCCAGTGACCAGAGTATGAACGACTCCTCTGATGATGAAACCGGTCCTTCTCCTAAGGTTGACGATGACATGCTCCAGCGACACTACTAGAGAGATTCTAAAACTATTGCCATTGTAAAAAGGGCCCCATCCAAACGGGGAAAGAAACCGAAGAAAGGGAGACTTTCTCCTATTTACTAAACTCTTCTTTCCCCCTTCTCCTCTTCTCTTTATTTTTATGAACTTAAAACTCGTTTCTTGGAATTGCAGGGGCCTCTCTAATCCTCGTACCATGGATCGTATTAAAGACTTAGTGAGATCCTATAAGCCTGATTTCATTTGCTTATTGGAAACTAAGCTGTCGTCGCATCGTATTCACAGTTTTTGTGTGAAATTTAATCGTTCTTGGGCTTGGGCGGCTATCCCCTCTTTGGGTCTTTCTGGGGGTATCCTTGTCCTTTGGAAGAAAGCTATTGGGCTTGTCACTCCCGTTGCCTCATCCAGGCTTGCCCTTCATCTCGTTATTACTTCGGATAACATTTCTTGGATCCTGACTTCCATTTATAATTCACCGGCTCTTTCGCATCAAAAATGTCTGTGGAGGACCCTCTCTGGGTTTTCTGCTTTAAGCCTCCCGTGGTTGCTTAATGGAGACTTCAATGCCATTTTAAATCAGAATGAACACTTTGGAGGGAGTTTTACTTACTATGCCTCTAAGTCCACTCATTTTTCCGAATTTATTTTTAAAAATAGTCTTCATGATCTTGGGTTTTCGGGTTCTCCTTTCACTTGGTGCAACGGTCGTTCAGGTCTTGCTTGTAGGTGGGCAAGACTTGATCGCTTCCTCGCGAACACTGATTTGATTCTTAACTTTCATAACTCTTCGATCGCTCATCTCCCACGCATCAACTCTGACCATTCTCCTCTGTTTCTTAGTCTTCAAAATCCTATTTCTTCTTCTAAAACGATCTTTTGTTTTGATAACTTTTGGCTTGATTATGAGGGCTGCCATAATAGTGTGATTTCTGCTTGGTCCTCTAACTCGTATGCTTCTCCTCTACAGGCCTTCTCGCATGCTATTTCCCGTACCAAATCCAACATCCTCAGATGGAAGAAGTCTGGTCTTTGCCACATTGACATTGAGATTAAAAATATTCAACTGGAGATTTCTATGCTCGAAGAGTCTACTCGTCCTTTTCAAGATTCTTGGCATGACACCTGGCTTCGAGCTCTCTATAATCGCTTTAACGCTCTTACTAGATAGCAATAAATTTATTGGGGTCAGCGTGCTAAACTTCTCTGGATGAATAAGGGTGATTATAACTCTCGCTACTTCCATAACACGGTTAAAATTCGTCACCAGAAAAATCAGGTAAGATCTATCCAAGACATCTATGGTAACTCCTTTAAGGACCAAATCTAGCATCAAAAATTGTTTTAATAATTATTATAAAACCCTCTGGTCTTCTCTTTCCTCGCATAACCTTAATTTCTACTTGCATGCTATTCCGGATGACCTTCCGACTCTTACCGAATTGGATAGAGAGACTCTTATTAGACCTGTGACCAACTTGGAGGTCTATAAAACTCTCAAATCCATGCCCCGCGGTAAGAGTCCAGGGCCGGATGGGCTTAATGTTGAATTCTATATCTTTTATTGGAATCTTATTGGCGACCAGTTTTATAATGCTATTTCTTACATTTTTTTCCACTGGTCTGCTTCCAAAATTCTTGGGGGAAAACGTTTGTTACTCTGATCCCTAAAAAGAGCATACCCTCTTGTGTCTCTGATTTTAGGCCCATTTCGTTATGCAATGTCTGTTATAAAGTCATTTCTAAAGTTTTGGCCAATCGCCTTAAGCTTGTTATTCCCAACCTTATCGGTCCTGAGCAAAATGGTTTTCTCCCAGGGCGTGGCACTGCTGACAATATCATCGCAACCCAGGAGATAACCCATAGCTTAGAAACCGATACCGCTCTCCCGCCGAAGATGATTTGTAAAATTGATATTGAAAAAGCTTTTGATTCAATTGACTGGAAGGCCATCCTTGCTACCCTCCAGAAAATGAACTTTCCTGTTACCTGGGTCAAATGGATTAATGCTTGTCTTTCTTCCGCCTCCTTTTCTCTTATCCTTAATGGTCAATGTACTCCTTGGTTTAGTAGTTCTAGAGGGGTGCGTCATGGGGACCCGATCTCTCCCCTTTTGTATCTCTTGGTCTCTCAAAATCTCACTGCCATTCTCAATAAAGCTCTTTCCCTTAATCTTGTCTCAGGCTTTAATATAAATCTTCCTAGGAACTTTAATCACTTGTTGTTCGTGGATGATCTTCTTCTTATTACTTCTGCTTCTAGGAAGTCTGCAAAAAACTGTCTGCTTTGTTTGAACATTTTTCATACCATTTCTGGTCAAAAGCCTAATCACCTCAAATTCGCCATTTATGTTCCTTCTTGGTGCAATAAGCGTCTGGCCAATTCCTTGGCTAAAATCCTTGGTTTTAAACTTGGCAACTTCCCGTTTACCTATCTTGGCTCTCCTATTTCTCCCAAAAGGCTTCAGATCAGTCAGCTTAACTTCCTCACTAACAAAGTGAAATAAAAAATTCAGTCCTGGAATCATTCCTCAATTTCGACCGCTGGTAGAGCAATTCTTCTTAACAGCTCTATTTTTTCCATCCCCAATTACTTCCTCTCTGTCATGAATTTGCCTCTCTCTGTTCTGGACAACGTTTCCAAAATTGCTCGTTCCTTTCTCTGGGGTTCCTTTGGCAGCAATCATGGCCTTCACTCTATTGGATGGAATGTTACTACACGTGATAAATCTGATGAAGGGCTGGGCCTCAGAAATCTTAGGTTGGTGAATCACTCTTTAATGGCTAAAAATATCTTTGACATTCTCAACTCTGTTAATAAGTTGTGGGTTGACATTTTTAAGTTAAAGTATCATGGTTGGCATGCTTGGAATTTGGCTAATGTTTCTCAATCTTCCTGGTTTTATAAATCCATTTGCAACTCCGCCAACTTTATCAAACCTAACCTCAGAATTCTTTCTTGTAATCCCACTTCTATTGATTTTTTGCATGATCCTTGTCTTCTTGATCTTCCTCTCTTTAAAAAACCAACCTTTTTGAACATGTCGGTTGACCTTGAGGATCTACACTTCTCTGATCTCTGCACCACTAGTGGCCTTTGTTTTGAGTCTGTGGGCAACTTACTAGGTCATTCCCTAGATTGGGACTGGATTGGTAAAATCACTATTGGCAGAGATAGCCCTAACTGCTGGGTTTGGGGCTCGCTCACCTCTAAATCCTCCACTGCTTCTGCCGTTTATCATGACTCCAATTGTTTGCATAATTCTCCAAACCCTTGGCTTGGTTGGTCTAAAATTTGGAAACTTGATGTGCTTCCCCGTACGAAATCTTTCATTTGGAAATTGGCTCACGGAAAACTTGCTATTGTGGCTTTTCTTTATAGTCTCAATATTAGCCCTTTTTATGTTATGTCCTTTTTGTGGTTTGGAGGAAGAATCGGCTGCTCACCTTCTTTGGTTGTGTAGCAAAATTTTTACTTGTTGGGCAAACCTATTACTTCGTCTTGGTTTGAGTCCTCTTTCCCATGCCAACTTTGATTCTGGAGCTTGGCTTACGACTAACTATGGATCTCATTTTTTCAATTCCAGGGTTAAAGCTCTTATTGCCATTCTGACTTGGCTCATCTGGAAGCAGCGCTGCAACCTATTTTTTAGGAAAATCCCTATAAATTTAAGCTCCCTTGTCCCTCGAGCCTGGTCCCTTTGCACTGACATCTCTCAGCGCTCTTCTAGGGAGGTTTTCACTTCTTTGGACTCATCCCAATCTGTCTCCATTTATTCGGACGCTTCCTAGCTTCCTAGGGTGAACTCTGCTGGCCTCAGTTTTGTTATCATTGACATCTCTAATCGCATTCTTCTTGCAGGAGCAATGGGCTTCTCCTCGGACTCTCCCTATTATGGCTGAATTTGCTGCTGCTAACCTTGCTCTTCAGCTCTGTATTCAAAATCATTGGTGCCGCTTCTCGCCTTAGCTGCGACTGCCCTGGCATTGCTAGCCATGTGAAATTTTTCAACCCTTGTACTGCCTGGCACTTTACCTCCGAGTATGAGAACCTGAAGAACAATCTAAAGCAATTCCCCAACCTTTTCATTGAGACCATCCCCAGGGCAGACAATATTGTTGCGGATTCTCTTGCTGTTTTTGGCCGTTCTCACATACCTCTCTCTCTTTTCCATCATGGTCTGGATCGGCTCTGCTGGTTGGAGGACCTCTGTTCTAGAAGAAACCTTCACTTTTAGTTTCTTTTTCTGTCTTTTTTTTTTTGCTTTTTTTGTTAGCTTCGGCTCTTTGTTCTAAAAAGCCTCGAGACTTTTTAATTTACTGAAAAATGGCCTAGGGCCATCAAATCAAATCCCGGTCACCATTCATGTGTTGATCGAGTCTGTGACAGTGGTATTTTTTTAAAAAAACAAAAAAACATTGGCTTTTTGGTATTTTGCCTCATTCTTTTTTTTATATTTACTAAAGTGACTTATTTGTAGATTTAATACCCAATTGTTTTAAAAAAAATGTTATTTATTTTCCAAAATTTATTAGTCTTTTTAAAACTATTTTATTTTCTCAATGTTACCCTTTGAAAGCTGACAAATGGTTCTTGGTATTCAGTGGTTGATTCAACTTGGGTCAATTGTTTGGGATTTCCAACAGCTCAAGATGGAGATGGACATTAACCACCAAAATAAACACATGAAATTATATATAATTTTTATAATTATATCATTCATTATGTATTGTTATAAATATTAATATTTTTACTAATAATATATATCCACAATATATTAAAAAATTGTAATAACTAAAATTTTTATAAGACCCCATCATAAAATAAAATTCATAATAATTTTTTTTTTGTGCTTTTTCACATACTAGCCTTAAGACATATTATAATTGCCTAAATAGTCCCAAGACTATTTTTTAATTTACAAAAATGGCCTAGGGCCATCAAATTAAATCCCGGTCACCAATCATGTGTTGACTGAGCTGCTGACAAGCTATTTTTAAAAACAAAAACATTGGCTTTTTGGTATTTTGACTCATTATTTCTTTTATAATTACTAAATTGACTTATTTGTAGATTTAATACCCAATTGTTTTAAAAAAATTGTTATTTATTTTCCAAAATTTATTAGTCTTTTTAAAACTATTTTATTTTCTCAATGTTACCCTTTGAAAGCTGGCAAATGGTTCTTGGTATTCAATGGTTGATTCAACTTAGGGTCAATTGTTTGGGATTTCCAACATCTCAAGATGGAGATGGACATTAACCACCAAAATAAACACATGAAATTATATATATATATTTTATAATTATATCATTTATTATGTATTGTTATAAATATTAATATTTTTACTAATAATATATATCCACCATATATTAAAAAATTGTAATAACTAAAAATTTTTATAAAACCCCAAAATAAAATAAAATTCAAAATAAATTTTTTTTTTTGCCTTTTCACATACTAGCCTTAAGACATATTATAATTGCCTAAATAGTCCTAAGACTATTTTTTAATTTACAAAAATGGCCTAGGGCCATCAAATTAAATCCCGGTCACCATTCATGTGTTGACTGAGCTGGTGACAGGGTATTTTTAAAAACAAAAACATTGGCTTTTTGGTATTTTGACTCATTCTTTCTTTTATATTTACTAAAGTGACTTATTTGTAGATTTAATACCCAATTGTTTTAAAAAAATTGTTATTTATTTTCCAAAATTTATTAGTCTTTTTAAAACTATTTTATTTTCTCAGTGTTACCCTTTGAAAGCTGACAAATGGTTCTTGCTATTCAGTGGTTGATTCGACTTGGGTCATTTGTTTGGGGTTTCCAACAACTCAAGATGGAGATCAACATTAACCACCAAAATAAACACATGAAATTATAGATATATTTTATAATTATATCATTTATTATGTATTGTTATAAATATTAATATTTTTACTAATACTATATATCAACAATATATTAAAAAATTGTAATAACTAAAAATTTTTATAAAACCCCATAATAAAATAAAATTCAAAATAATTTTTTTTTTTGCCTTTTCACACACTAGCCTTAAGACATATTATAATTGCCTAAATAGTCCCAAGACTATTTTTTAATTTACGAAAATGTCCTAGGGCTATCAAATTAAATCCCGGTCAACATTCATGTGTTGACTGAGCTGGTGACAGGGTATTTTTAAAGACAAAAGCATTGGCTTTTTGGTATTTTTACTCATTCTTACTTTTACAATTACGAAAGTGACTTATTTGTGGATTTAATACCCAATTGTTTTAAAAAAATTGTTATTTATTTTCCAAAATTTATTAGTCTTTTTAAATTTATTTTATTTTCTCAGCGTTACACTTTGGAAGCTGACAAATGGTTCTTGCTATTCAGTGGTTGATTCGACTTGGGTCATTTGTTTGGGGTTTCCAACAACTCTAGATGGAGATCAACATTAACCACCAAAATAAACACATGAAATTATATATATATTTTATAATTATATCATTTATTATGTATTGTTATAAATATTAATATTTTTACTAATAATATATATCCACAATATATTAAAAAATTGTAATAACTAAAAATTTTTATAAAACCCCATAATAAAATAAAATTCAAAATAATTTTTTTTTTGCTTTTTCACATACTAGCCTTAAGACATATTATAATTGCCTAAATAGTCCCAAGACTATTTTTTAATTTACGAAAATGGCCTACGGCCATCAAATTAAATCCCGGTCACCATTCATGTGTTGACTGAGCTGGTGACAGGGTATTTTTAAAGACAAAAACATTGGCTTTTTGGTATTTTGACTCATTCTTACTTTTACAATTACTAAAGTGACTTATTTGTGGATTTAATACCCAATTGTTTTAAAAAAAATTGTTATTTATTTTCCAAAATTTATTAGTCTTTTTAAAACTATTTTATTTTCTCAGTGTTACCCTTTGAAAGCTGACAAATGGTTCTTGCTATTCAGTGGTTGATTCGACTTGGGTCATTTGTTTGGGGTTTCCAACAACTCAAGATGGAGATCAACATTAACCACCAAAATAAACACATGAAATTATATATATATTTTATAATTATATCATTTATTATGTATTGTTATAAATATTAATATTTTTACTAATAATATATATCCACAATATATTAAAAAATTGTAATAACTAAAAAAATTTTTTTATAAAAACCCCATAATAAAAATAAAAATTCAAAATATGCTTTTTCACATACTAGCCTTAAGACATATTATAATTGCCTAAATAGTCCCAAGACTATTTTTTAATTTACGAAAATGGCCTAGGGCCATCAAATTAAATCCCGGTCACCATTCATGTGTTGACTGAGCTGGTGACAGGGTATTTTTAAAGACAAAAGCATTGGCTTTTTGGTATTTTGACTCATTCTTACTTTTATAATTACGAAAGTTACTTATTTGTGGATTTAATACCCAATTGTTTTAAAAAAATTGTTATTTATTTTCCAAAATTTATTAGTCTTTTTAAAACTATTTTATTTTCTCAGTGTTACCCTTTGGAAGCTGACAAATGGTTCTTGCTATTCAGTGGTTGATTCGACTTGGGTCAATTGTTTGGGATTTCCAACAACTCAAGATGGAGATTAACATTAACCACCAAAATAAACACATGAACCTCTAGAAGTGATATCAGTCCCCCAAACAAATAAACAAGCCTTAAGTGGATCACGGAATGGGAATGAAAACTGTGATTGGTTGGAATAAAATTCATTGAGAGTGGGAGGGAAAAAGAAAAAAATTGTCATAAAGTTAATATTTTGCCCTTAGTGTAAATAAATAATATTAATTATGACAAATTTTTAATTTGTGAAATATTTTGTATATGCTATTTACTTCTATTACAAAATATTAATTAAATAATTTATTTCAATTATTACAAAATATTAATTAAATAATTCACTTTAATTGTTATTAATTTTAATTAGTACAATTACGTATTATAAATAAATATTTGGTGTATTGTTTTTTTAAAATGAAGAAAGGATTAAACTACTTCATTACAAAAGAATTTAGATATTATTATTTATTTTAATAATTATAATTATATATTTATATTAAATAATTCATATTTAATTAGTATTTATAAAATTGGGAAGATGGTAGATATGTCAAATCTCTTCCATTCCTTTCCGTTACCCTCAACTTTGGGGGTAATTGAGACCATCCTTCAATTCCAGAGACCTAGGATTCAATTCTCATTCCTATACGAATCCAAACAGGTGTTAGCCTCAAGATTTGTGTTTATTCATATTCCTTAGTAATGATAACCCCAATTCAAGTGCACACTTAAAAAAAGATGGTGGTATTAAGAGGGTCACAATTTACTAGATTGTAGCTAATGCAATGTAAGTGTGGTGTTTTAACTTTTTTATGTGCATTGACTCGAACTTTTTTTTTTTTTGGTTCTAACCTGTTGGTTTTGCCTTGGTTGCTTAGACCAAGTCTATTTTAGTGTGTTTCGAGTCTCTTTTGGACTCGTGCGATTAAGCATTCATGTGTGTGCTACCCTTCGTGGCATGGATCAAAGGCCGAGTGGCATGCCCTCACCCATTGGGCAGCAGTCCTGCTGCTTGCACAAGCGAGGAAAAAGCAAGGCGTGTCCCACGCGCTTTCGGCCGCAAGGCATGCTAGGCTCGCCCGTGCAAAGCACCTGTACCTGCGTAGCGCCCACAAGGTGCGCCCAGGCGGGCACTTATAGGGCGCTCCCCTGCAGGCAAAGTGCACCGTCACAGTGCCCACGAGGCATGCCCAGCTAGTGTTTAAGGCATTTTTTGGGCCTTCTTTTGCTGGTATTTCCTCCTCTCTCTCTCTCTCTCTCTCTCTCTCTCTCTTACATCCTCTTCTCTTCTCATCATCCTCTTTCTTGAGCATTCTTTGGAGCAAGAAAAGAGGTTTGTTAGCCCTTGTTCTTGCTAGTTTGGAGTTCCTAGATCCTTCATCATTGCTCTTTAAACCTTGAGGTAAGCTATCATCTCCTTCTGTTCCTTGTGGTATGAAAGGATGAATCTAGGGCATAGGATTTAGATTTAATCCTTGATTTTCTTCATTGCATATTGCTATCCAAACTTGAGAGAATAAATTGAATTGTTATGCTACCATGATTGATTGTATCCTTGAACCAATTCTTACTAGGGTTCTTGGACATTGGTAGAACTTAGTTGTTTCCTCGAACTCTTTGGCTTAGAGTGAAGCTCAAACCCTAGAACCCTTGAAACCCAGTTTTGAACCAAACCTTAGGCATTGTTAGGATGTGTTTACATGGTAGTGTTCATTTTTGTGGTTCTTTGCTTATTCTTGTTTGTTGTTGTTTGTGTGTGTGTTTGGTTGGTTAGGTGATGAGGGCTCATCGTGAGGCAAGGAGCCAACAGAGGAGTAGCAACTTGTGGTTTCCTCGCTTAAGTTTTGAGTGGGATTTTGTGATTACATGATTCTATTAGAATAATATGTGAAAATCTTCATTACTTTACTTGAGCATTTTCCATGGTTTTATCATTAAGAAATGATGCTTTGATCAGTTTAGAAATGAATTTCTATACTATTGAATTAAGAGAAAGAGTTGTGATATTTGATGAAAATGTTTATGATTATATTTATATATCAAGTTTGAAATAAAGTATGACCGCTCATACTGATAAGTGCATTTTATATAGATATTTTACATACCCTATTGTATGGTTCGCTTGTCTTTTAGTGTATAATTTTGTATAAATCAATGCTACTTTTGGTATTTATGTTTAATTGTGTAGGTAAATAGGCCTTAGGACAAAAGAAAGAGTTTTGGAATGATTCTGGCGCAAAAATGAGCTCAATTACAATATAGCACAGGAAGCATGGTGAGAAAGCACACTGTGCTTTTGCCCATGTAAATCTCTGGACTTAGCAAAATTTGGCTGAAGTGGAGAAGCACGGTTCAAGTGCCCAAAGATCAGTTTTGCTCTAGAAGCACAAGCAGGAAGCATGCCCGTGTTTCTGCCCGTTCACTTTACAGGAGATTTCATCAAAGGAAGAGCACGTCACCAAGGCCCTGAGCACACCCATGCTTTATAAGGACCAGTAAGAAGAACACCCGTGTTTCACTTGTGTAGTTTAGAAATATGCTACAAATTGCACTGAGAACAAATCCTAAGACATCTCGTAAAGAGCACGATCAAGAGCACGGCCGGAAGCATGGCTATGCTTTTATCAGGAATATCCTTTTTAAACACAAAGTTAGGGTTACTTGGAGGAGAGGGGGGCTTCTTGTCTTTTCTTCTAGACAGAGGCTGGGATTGATTTGACTACTGTTTGGGCTAGATTTGGGCCGAGAGACCACTGTGAGAGTGGATTAAAGCCGGTTGGAACTTCGTAGGGCTTTCATCAACGAGGATTGGGAAGCAAGAAGGGAATTTATGGATTCTATTTCATTTTCTTTCCTCGATCTTTTTTTTCTTTGTAAAACCATGAGGGTAACCATCATTCGCTATGATATGAACCTCAACTTACAATGTTTTGATTTCTCAATGTATTGACTATGGAGTTTCTTTGTGATTCATTTTATGTTTTATTTTGCCATGCAAAATTCCATGTGCATATGACCATAGTTGTAGTTACAAAACTCGATGTGTGGGTTCCCATAGTTGCGTTAAAAAACTTGATGTGTTTTCCTATTGTAATTGTAATCACAAAATTCGATGAGCATGTTTGGCATAGTTGCATCCTACAAGCTAGGTGAAGATTGAGAAATCCATCTAGTTAGGGCATCCATAGGAGAAAGGGGTTAAGTACGTGCCTAGAGATAGGATGTATAGTGTCAAATCCTTTGCCTAGGGTTTTACCCATGGTCCAAGGAGATGTACCGAATAGTCAACACAATAGTCATTACATTTGTCAAGGGGAGTTGCCCGGGTGCTGCTATTCCAATTGATCTCTCACCTAGTCTAAACCACTGTCCGATCTTTTCTCTCCTCTTTTCTTATTTTTAATTTCATTTAGATTTAAGTCTCATAAACTCTTTGATCTGATTAGATACTAGGAAGTCAATGAGTATTGAGAGCTTTCCAGTCCCTATAAATTTGACTACCTGACCCACACAGGTATATTGTACTACTTCATATGACTTGTGTACTTACTGATACACAAAGGGTGTATCACATACCCATAACATATTTGTGACATTGATTTATGTGGAAATGATACTCATTCTTGGCATGTGAATATTATCCTAGACATGGACCAATTGATATGTTTAATGTGACTTATATTATTGATACACCTATGGGTGGTGTTGATGGTGATGGGGTTGTGAGCCGCCTACTGCAATAGGGGGATCCCCATGGTCCATCCTTGAGAGGTGGCATGGAGGACCTGGTTTTATTTGTCTTCTTTAGGTGGTGCGTAGCACCTTGATTGGATGGTACATCTAGAGTCTAGAGTCACCATATAGAACTGGTGGGTCAATATCAAGGACATGAGGCCTTGATGGCTCTAAACTTAGCAATGGCCACAACTATAGTTTAGAGGGTTTTCTAGAACAATAATCAATTTTCCGAGATGTAAACATGTTATTTGAGAATTCACGTATCTTATGTTGAACACTTCTTGCACTGATCTCTCATTTTAAACCTTGAAAAGAACAAGAGTTTTGATGACCATTCTATGTTGAAATGTTTTAATATTTATATTATTCTTGAGGATGATTTCTGGATGTGAAACTCTTGTGAATCAAATGAATTATTTATGATGGTTATGGATTTCACCTACATATATATGATATGAAAAATGTTGTATCATTCAAAATTATATTGTAATACCCATCTTCTATCTTAG
Organism: Dioscorea cayenensis subsp. rotundata; assembly: GCF_009730915.1. Classification (NCBI taxonomy): domain Eukaryota; kingdom Viridiplantae; phylum Streptophyta; class Magnoliopsida; order Dioscoreales; family Dioscoreaceae; genus Dioscorea; species Dioscorea cayenensis. The sequence goes on from NC_052490.1 coordinate 11,501,805, forward strand.
GTCTTGTTCTAGGGTATTAGTGTAATTTTGTGGTTTGCATTGGTCTAATGAGAGAATGGGGACGTTTTGGGAACTTTTCCCTATTTATAAAAAAAATCCCAAATCTCTAAACCTAGCCCTAATCCTCTAATTGATCACCTTTTTCCTCTTCAAATCCTTTTTGGAGAAATCTTGGAGCAAGAAGCTCAATCTATTCCACTTCTTTGATTGAAGAACCAAGGTAAGATCGTCATCTTGTCTTTTCTTAGTCTTTCTCTTGATCTTAAAATCTTGATGCCTCTTCTCCATCCACCTTCTTGATTTCCCAATGCTTTTGTATTAGATCTTTGAAATTTTATGATCTATATGCTTGAGATTATGGCTTTATAGTTAATTGTAAGGAGTTCTTGTCGATTCATATTGTATTTTAGATCTAGGGTTTTGTGGATCTATGATTTTTTTTTTGTATTCATTAGTGATGATTTCTTCGTTAGATTTAAGATTCTCCTTGATAGATTTAAAGAAAATTTGTCTAAAAGGTTATATAATTGTATTCCCTTTTGCTCTTGTGCAATTTTTACCTTTTTGACCTATTTTTGTGCTCCCTAGATCCTTATGAGTGTAAGGATATTCGTAAGGACCTTTCCCAACTATTTCATGAAGCTTATGGCCTGGGCTTATGGGCATAAGTAGCCTATAAGTGTTTACAGCCTTGGCTTATGGGCATAAGCAGCCCATAAGGTTACTTGTATGGCTCTCTGTCAAGGGATTGCCGCCATAAGTAGCCTATAAGTGTGCCCGTAAAGTCCTCTGTTAAGTTCTTACTGCTATAAATAGGCTATAAGGAGCCTATAAGGTGTTTAAACAAGGTTTGATGGCCCTTAACAATTCCAAATCCTTTAAGTATTTCATATAGGGTTCACGTTATGCATATATCTCTCATACATGCATGTTTTTAGTTGAAATTGCATTGAGTTGGCTTTGCTCTTTGGTGGGGAAACCTCTACCAAGGGTAAGGAGTTTATAGAGGAGTATCACATCTAAGATCTTGGACTTAAGGGTCTAAGCACAGTGAGTGGATACCTTCCTTACCAAAGTTTTAAAATGATTTTTACTATTTGGATGAAAAAAACCTTTCTTCCTATTTTATGATGTTTTAATTACTCATTTTCTTATATTTTAAAAATGAGTTAGGGTGGTTTCTTAATCTGTGTTTATGATATGCCTTTATCAAGAATGTTCTTATTGTTTGCAAACATGCATTGAGAATGACATATAAAGCTCTAAATTCTTTATGTACTATATTGAAAGGTGAAGTTGTATGCAATTGTTGATTGCAATTATTTATACTTCTGTGGTATTCTGCATATTGGTGACTTCGAGTCTATGACTCGACTACTATAGTAGTGGTTTCCATGGTTTACCCTAATGAGAGGAGGCATGGTTGACTGGCTGATATAGGTCACTCTTTCAGGGGAAGTGGAGAGAACCTGAATTGGGAGTGGGTGGGTCCCCCATTTATTCTGAGATACTATGTGTTACCTCACAAGTGATCTTAAAGACCAACGCCAAGGTAGGCTTGATTTTATATTTAAGATGAATAACTAGCTTTGGTGGTCCCATTTCTTATTACAACAACGATTTGGTTTGGGGACAATTTTGTAGCTAGCACTTCTACTAACTCGGCAATTGCCATGTGCTTGGACATAGGTTGGGGTGTGACATATATATATTTTTGTAAAAGCTTGATCATTGATATTTCCCCAATTTGTTTTGATATTCTTTTAGAATTGTGATAACTCACTTACTAAGTGAGCTAGGTATACTCTCTCTCTCTCTCTCTCTCTCTTTATTCAAGGCTCTAGTGACTAGTAGAGTTGCGGTGGGATGAAGTGTTGGGCATTCACTTTCTATCTTCCTTGTTTTTAGTATAGGTATGTTATCCTTTGAGCATGTATGTGTCATATAAGGACATAGATCCACTAGTATGTTTGAATTCTGTATGCTTCGTTTGCATGCTTGACTAGTTTATTAGAAACTTTATTGTATTTGCGATGAGCATGTTCCATTGAACTTTTATATCAGGTTATTATGTTGTTGCTTCCATTGCGTGTCTGCGCATTCCTATTTTATACATTCTATTCAGCATTGCTTATTCCAAAGGATTTTGTTAGTTGCAGTGACTCGAGGGTTGAGTGGCGTGGGTATCCCTCCTGCGGTTATCACGGCGGTTGTTGTGTGGTGAGCCTGCGGGTTAGGGTATGATAGTAAGCCATTATGTTCAATACACCTTTGTTTATTACATACCATATTAGAGAATTATAGCAAGGCCAACTCAAAAATTCAGGAAGATACTAAACATAAATTATAGCTAAAAGAATTATTGAGGAAATAAGTAAAGGTATTCAGTAAGAAGCAAGAGATGCCCACAAGTAAGGATTATGACCACAAAATAATAATGAAAGGAGATACTAACACTATCAATGTAAGGCCTTATATAAAACCAACATATCAAAAAAAGTATTTTGAAGGATCTGATAACTTAAATGTTGAACAAGGGGGTTATTAGACTGAGTACTAGTCCATTTTCTTCACAGGTAGTAATTAAAAAAAAAGAATAATAGCTGGAGGTTTTGTGTGGATTACAGGGATGCTAATGAGAGATTTGTTAAAGACAAATTCCCAATTCCTTTGATTAAGGAGCTACTAGATGAGTTAGATGGTGCTGATTTTACTTTAAGATAGACTTAAGGTCAGGTTATCATCAGATTAAAATGAAGGAGGAAGATACTAGAATGAGTTCTTTTAGGATCCAGATGGTCACTATGAATTTCTAGTCATGCTCTTCCGGTTGACTAATAACCCCTTAACACTCCAAAATTTGATGAATGACAACTTTCACCCATATGTGAGAAAGTTTGGTGTTTTTTTCCGACATTTTGGTGTACATTAGGTCTTGGAAGGAACATTTAGGGTATCTAAGACAGTATTCCTAACACTACAAGGACATCAATCAAATGTAAAAAAAGTAAATGTTCATTTGCAGTCATGAGAATTTATTATTTGGGGCATGCGATTAGCAAAAATGGGTTGAGATGGATAAATAGAAGATTAAATCCATCATATATTAGCTAATCCAAAGTTAATCAAAGAGCTAAGATGCTTCTTGAGGCTTGCAGGATATTATAGGAGGTTTACTATGAGTTACTAAAACTTATCAAAGACTCTGACTAATTTTTGCAAGAAGAATAATTATGGGTGGAATGAAGAGTGTGCCTCAACATTTAACAAGTTCAAAGTTGCAATTGTTAGAACTCTAGTACTAGCCTTACCCCATTTTAATGACAACTTTGTAATTAAGACAAATGCTTCTGATAAAGGTGTCAGAGCTATTCGTACTGCAAGCAGGAAAGAGAATTACATTTATGAGTAAGGCTCTATTTGATAGAAATTCAGCATTCTCCACATATGGAAAAGAAATGCTAGCACTTATTGTAGTGCGAAAATGGAGGCCTTAAGTGTTAGGTAGGCATTTTAAAATCATGACAAGTCACCATTGTTTGAAGTTCTTGCTGCAACAAAGAATTAATAACCCTACTCAATAAAAATAGCTAGTGAAACAAATAGGTTGCAATTTTGAAATCATCTAGAAAAAAGGATATGAGATCTGTTTATATAAAGAAAAAAATTTCAATTAATGTCCTAATTCAAATCTAATCAAAATTTTAAAATATGTTTATCTTAATCACAAATATCCAAATCATAATGGAATTAGGATAATATATGGTTAAAATAAACAAATTTGATATACTCCAAGATTGCATAATAGCACATATCTCAAGGCGATCTAAAATATTCAAAATTCAGGATCAACGCAGAGCACAGATCTTGATGCGATCTAAAATACACAAATCTTAAGATTAGTTAAGAGCACATATCTCGAAGCGATATAAAATATTCAAATCCCAAGATCAACCAAGAGCACGGATCTCAAGGCGGTCTAAAATACTCAAATCTAAGGATCAGCCGAGAGTACATATCTCGAGGCAATCCAAGACATCAAAATCCTAAAATCAGCCGAGAGCACAGATCTCAAGGCAATCTTAAATATTCAAAACCCAAGATTTGCGAGAGCACAGATCTCGAGATGATCTAAACTATTCAAATCCTAAGATCAGCTGAGAACACATATCTCAAGGTGATTCAAAATAAACAAATCTCAGGATCATCTGAGAGCACATATCTTGAGATAATCCAAAATATTCAAATTCCAAGATCAATTGAGAGCACCGATTTCAAGGCGATCTAAAATATTCAAATTCCAAGATCAACCGAGCGAACCAATTTTGAGGCGATCTAAAATATTCAAATCAGAAGATTAGACAAGAACATCGATCTCAAGGTGATCTAAATATTCAAATCCCAAGATTAGCTAAGAGCACCAATCTCAAAGCGATCTAAAATATTCAAATCCCAAGATCAGCTGAGAGCACCGATCTCGAGATAATCTAAAATATTCAAATCCATATTAAAATCTCAAATCAGCCGAGAGCACATATATCGAGGTGATCTAAATACACAAATCTCATGATTAACCAAGAGCACATATCTCCAAAAGATCTAAAATATTAAAATCTCAGGATCAGCCAAGAGCACATATCTCGAGGTGATCTAAATACACAAATCCCTTGATCAGCCAAGAGCACATATTTCGAGGTGATATAAAATATTCAAATCTCGAAGTGATCTAAAAATTTAAATCTCATGATCTGTCTAGAGCACAAATCTTGAGGCAATCTAGAATACGCAAATCTCAAGATCAGTCATGAGCACCGATCTCGAGGCGATCTAAAATATTCAAATCTCAAGATCAGCCGAGAGCACGGATGTTAAGGCAATCTAAAATATTCAAATTCCAAGATTAGCCAAGAGCACATGTCTCGAGATGATCTATAATATTCAAATCGCAAAATCAGTCGAGAACATATATCTCAAGGTGATCTAAAATAGACAAATCTCAAGCCGAGATCACAAATCTCGATGCTATCTAAACATTCAAATCTCAAGATCGGCCAAGAGCACATATCTCAAGGCTATCCAAAATATTTAAATCTCAAGATCCACCTATGAATACAAATCACAAATCAAAATAAAAAAAGAATAATTCTCTGAGTAGTCCTTGTACTTTTTCAATCGTGTCCTTTGGGTCCCTATAATTAAACTGTAATATTTTAGTCCAACTACTGATTAAATTGAGTCATGTTAGTCCCATATAAACCCTAAATCCTAACTCTAATAGCAACTAGCATGACTCAATTTAATCATTAGTTGGACTAAAAGGTTACAATTTAAAGTATAGGGACCCAAAAGGCACTATTGAAAAAGTGCATAGACTATTCAGAGAATTATACCTAAAAAAATTAAATCAAATTAGATAATAATAATAATAATAATAATAATGAAATATATATTAAAAAATAAAATAAGCATAATCAGATAAAAGTGAAAGAGAAACATTGGGGTGTGAGTAGCTAGTCTCCCCATGATCAACACAACCGCTCCACGTCTCCTCACGATCAACATAACTGCCTCATTGTCTCACGATCAGCACAACCACATGCATCATGCATGAAGACGTGAAAGCTTTTAAAAAGGGGATGTAAAGGTTGCCAAAGGTGTAGGAGGTAGGTTGGAATTTGGAGAAGAAAGAAGAAGACGGTTCTAAGTTTCTCTCTCTACCAAATATATATACATAATAAAAAAAAAGAGAGGTTGCTGCTGTGCCGTCAGCGTCACTGTTACTGCTATCGCCACCGTCTCTGTAATGTTTGCCAAAATTTTCCAACTTTGACTAGAGAATTTTGACTATTTGGTTGAATCTTTGACTACCCGACATGCTTATCCCACATGCTTGGCTTTATTACCGGATTTCATGGATCTGATTAAAGTTAATCATGATTGGGTTGGCATGATTGGAGATGAATTATTTGTGAGGCAAGTTTATCTCTTCAAACCTCATTCTTCTCTTCCTTCTCCTTCATCAAGCCAGACTCTATCTTGGAAACTCTAACGACTGAAAGCAACTTCTCCGATAACTCTTCGGCAAGTTTAGAGGTAGGTGTTTTTGGTGTTGAATGCTTGACATTGTGGGTTGTTTGTTATTTTATGTCTTGATTAAAGCTTTGTTTAATTCTTTGAACATGTTGAGTCTGAGAATTTTTTCCAATGTTTGTTCTTCATGTGATGGATGTGTTTTATTATCTTGGATTATTATGTGTGCATGTTGTGACATTGAGCATGATGTGAACCTGCAACCTTGTTATATTATGATTATAATTATCTTTCTTGTTTTTGTAAGCTTGAGCATGTAGCCTTTTAGTTAGCCTTTATTTGTGTTTAAGTGCATGTAAGCATGTTTAGTTTAGTTATGATATTTTTTATGCATTTGTTGTCTTATTAATTGATTTAGTGTGTTGAACATGCAGCTAGAGTGTGTTCTTTTTATACATGTAACATGATGTCTGCAAGCATGTCTCTTAAACCTTTTCATTTTAATTAAGTTCTTAATCCTGTTGATTATGAGATCTAAAGTTGAGTTATCTACACACTAGTGAGCATTCCATTTATAAGTTAATTTAACTTAATCCATAGTTATGTGCATGTGTTTTGGCATTTTGAGAGTATAAGCTTGCCACCAGGATGTTGATCCTTTTTCTTTTTGGTGTTTAGTTTATATTTTTAAAATACATTCTTTGATCATGCAAATATTGTTGTTCTGGAGATTTATTTTGGCCTAGATGTTGATATTAACCATCTCTTGTTTAGCTTTGATTAAGTCCTTATTATTTAGTGTTTAAAGTTAAGGTTGTAGATATTTTGTGTGGATGTTCTAAAATCAGTGTGCTATTTTATACTGCTAAATGTGTTCTTTTGGGTTTTAGTACAAGTTAAAACCCAGCCCTAGTCTTGTTCTGAGTGTAGTTTTTTTTGGGTTAGATTTCTGTAGCGAGCTTTAGTTCGCGGGACTTGGTAAACCCGACTCTGTAGCTCGTAGCCAGGTAGGCTCTTGCACCCGCATAATTCCGTATTTATAGCGATTATTATTTATTTATATATTCATTTATTTATTTACTTGTTATTTATTTTTATTTATTTACTTATTTATTTAATTGCATTATTTATTCGGTATTTCTTGTCTATATTTCATATTTCTGTGGTTTTAGTACATCTCCATTCCTGGCTCACCCAGCTAGGAGGAGAAAGTCCTAGCCATGTGCACATGTTTTCTGTAGTAGCGCTACCGGAAATACGTGTCTATTCTGACTGTGGTCAAAGATCCAGCTCCGGCTGTTGATATTCTATTCTGTTTCGACATCACAGTTGATGATCCAGCCTCGTGCTGTTGATTTCTGTTATCAATCAGGGAAGATGTACATGACAGAGTTTGGATGGCATGCACCACTAACTTTCGAGGGGACCACTGACCTGACAGTGGCCGAGTCTTGGATTAGGCAGATAGAGAGGACTTTCTGGTCTATGCAGAGCCAAGATGAAGATAAGGTCAGACTGGCTTCATACATGCGTAGAGGCAGTTCAGCCTTGTGGTTTGAGAGTGAACTGCGAATCAAGTGTAAGGATGCCTTCAGGACTTGGGAGCAGCTCAAAGAAGCCTTTAATGCGAATTACTTCCCGTTGAGTCGTCTGGCTCAAATGGAGAAGCAGTTCTTATATTTGAAGTAGGGATCCAAGTCTGTAGAGGAGTATAAGCCAGAATTTGACCAGCTATCACAGTTTGCTCCGTCATTAGTAGAAGATGAGAGCAGCAAGACTCACCGTTTTGCAGAGGGTCTGAAGAATCACATTCGGTGAGCTCTGGTACCGTTCCTGAGGTAATCCTATGCTGAGGTAATTGATATTGCTAAGGATCTGGAGATTACTTGGCAGGAGACACAGGATTTGGGTAGGCATGAAAAACAGCAAAACCAAGGTCTGAATCCTCTGAAGAGTCAGTCTTCTGAGGGTAGCTCTAGGCATTCTAGAGGGGAGTATCGGTCACGATCTTACAGCAGGCCCCCGGCTCCACCATCTGGTTCTGGCAAAAGAGGTTCAGCTAGCAGTGTTCCTCAGGAGATTCGGTGTCCTACGTGTGGGAGATGCCATTCTCAGTCAGAGTACAGACGTGCAGCCCGCACATGTTTTAGATGTGGCAGTCAGGAGCATTTTGTAGCTCAGTGTCCACAGATCCCACCTTTGATTCAGGAAGGTGAGGGGACTCAGACTATGGCAGTTGAGTAGCCCCGATCATCTGGTAGGTCATGGCAGGTAGGCACTCTAGACCATTCTCAGCAGATTGTCTCGAGGGGAAGGAGGGGGAAAGCCCCATGGCAGACCAGCCTTCATCCTCTCATCTCCCAGCAGGCCATGGGAGACCAGTTACATAGGGCTGAGTCTTTGCGCTGACGCAGGAGGACGCTGAATCATTCCACGATGTTATGGAAGGTATCATTTCAGTGCATTCCTATTATGCTTGTGCTTTGTTTGATCCTAGTGCTACGTATTCGTTTGTGACATCATCTTTTGCTCGCAAGAATTGTTTGCATGTTGTGGAATTACCGCATGTTTTATGTGTTGCTACCCCGGTGGGAGCGGTGAGAACCGTTAATCGGTTAGCACCTGCATGTTCTGTTGTTATTGAAGGGCGTGAGCTTTTTGCCGATCTGCACCTGATGGAACTGTGAGACTATGATGTCATTTTTGGCATGGATTGGCTTCCTTCAGTGTTTACTGTAGTGGACTGTCGTAGAAAGAAGGTGCACTTCTGTTTTCCTGACCACAAAAAATTCACCTTCAATGGCAGTAAGGGGTACACCCTAGCTCGAGAGATCTCTTCTATGCAAGCTCAGAAGATGATTAACAGTGGTTGCATTGGCTTTCTGGCCTCTGTCTCAGAGGCCACTCGCACCAGTCACACAAAGGCAAATGTACCGATTGCCAGTGAGTTTTGTGATGTTTTACCTTAGGATCTTCCCAGATTATCTCCTGTGAGAGAGGTGGAGTTTGCTATTGATCTGGCTTCAGGCACAGCTCCTATATCCAAGGCACCGTACTGGATGGCACCCGCTGAATTGAAAGAACTGAAGAAGCAACTGGAGGAATTGTTGGAGAAAGGGTTTATTCGACCGAGCATGTCACCTTGGGGAGCCCTAGTGTTGTTTGTCAAAAAGAAGGATGGATCTCTGAGGTTGTGCATCGACTACCGTGAGTTGAACAAGGTGACTGTCAAGAATAAATACCTTTTGCCAAGAATTGATGATCTCTTGGACTAGTTGCAGGGAAGCTCAAGTCTTCTCCGAGACTAATCAGCAATCTGGCTATCATCAGGTTTGAATCAAGGGCGAGGACATTTTGAAGAGTGTTTTCCGTACGCGGTATGGTTATTATGAGTTTCTGGTGATGCCTTTTGGTCTGACGAATGCCCCAGCAGTATTCATGGATTCGATGAACCATGTGTTTTGACGCTACTTGGATCGATTCGTGGTTGTCTTTATTGATAACATTCTGATCTATTCACGCAGTAAGCAACTACATGCGAAGCATCTGAGGATTGTACTAGACACAATAAGACAACATGAGTTGTATGCCAAATTTTCCAAGTGTGACTTCTGGCTTGATAGTGTGGCTTTCTTGGGGCATGTCATCAGTAAGGATGGAGTTTCTGTTTATCCGAAGAAAGTAGAAGAAATCATGGACTGGAAGAGACCGAGTACAGTTAGAGGGATTCGGAGCTTTCTTGGCTTAGCTGGCTACTGTCGGAGGTATGTTCATGACTTCTCTCGTTTAGCAGCGCCGTTGACGAGACTAACCCAGAATGGTGCCCATTTCACCTGGACTGAAGCTTATGAACAGAGTTTCCTGGAATTGAAGCGTAGACTCGTATCTGCACTGATCCTTGCTCTGCCAGAAAATAGTTGTGGATATGTGATCTACAGTGATGCTTGTAGGACAGGCTTGGGGTGTGTTCTGATGCAGATTGGTCAAGTCATTGCCTATGCTTCAAGGTAACTGAAACCTCGTGAGGAGAATTGCCCACCCATGATCTGGAGCTAGCAGCAGTCATTTTTGCACTGAAGATCTGGGGGCATTTTCTGTATAGGGAGCCTTGTGAAGTGTACATAGACCATAAGAGTTTAAAGTACATCTTCACCAAGAAGGAGCTTAACATGAGGCAAAGGCGGTAGTTGGAGTTGATCAAGGACTATGGTCTCAGTGTTCACTATCATCCAGGTAAAGCCAATGTGGTGGCTGATGCACTAAGCAGGAGGCATAATAATGGAACCACTTTGGATTTGACTGAGTAGAAACCACTTTTGGAGGAGATGAGGAGGTTTGAATTGGAGGTTGTTCTGCCAAGTTCTGAAGTTAGTCTAGCCACCATGCACATCCGACTGAAACTATGATGCTAAGGACTTTTGCTCTGTTTTGTTTTTGTACTTTGAGAGTGTGTAACTGATGTACTCTTTTCAAGTGCACAGATCGTTACAAGTAATAAAGTGGTACCCCATGAGGGGTAGAGTTGTCGAACCATAGGGATTTGACACCTAGTTTTGGTTGATCTTCTAATGTCTAGCCGGATCACTAATTCAGGGTAAGGATGATAGCTAGATAACCTAAAAGTTGAAAGGATGACTGATAAGGGGCTGGAAATAAACTAGGTAAGAAACACAGAGATAGAGTAGTACCCAGGACTAATCCCCTGGAGAAATTTGTATGGACTTGCTTCTAATGTTTACTAGGTACATCCTAAGATCCTTCCGAGTGCTCAAAAGCAATGTTACATCTACAGCTCTCAAATACGTCAAGTTTTGCAAGTGTAACTATGGGCTTTATACATGCCAAGTTTTATAACTACACAAGGCAATCGCAACTATGGTAATCCACACACGCCAAGTTTTTTACACAAACAACTATGAAAATCAAGCACGCCAAGTTATGCAACACATGAATAAACACAAGAATGCATCATAACTCCGTAGGCATTAAATGCAAGTAAATCAACATATTACATAAACATTCAAGTTCGTAGATCTGGGAACCAGAGAATGGTTAGCCCTTCATAGTTTTATAAATCAGTACAAGACTAAGGAAAACAAAAGAAAACAGAAGCCATGAAAGAGTCTCCTCTTTGTCTTGCAAACCACCTCGACGGTGCTCCGATGAAGTCCCGTCAGCTAAGCTCCACTCTACTCGCGCTCTTGCACTATAGCTTTACTCCAGTCCCAAAAATGTAAAAGGGATGACCTTGGTAGCAGCCCCCATGAAGAAGAAAAAAGATTCCCCACAAATGACCTAAACATAGGATTAAAAGGTGCTTTTCGGGGTGAGCACGATCGTGCTTAGGAGTGTTTTACCCCGTGATTTTCTCGGGATAGTCTTAGGTGATTGAATCAAAAATCTAGGATAAGCACACCCGTGCTTTCCAAAGAGCATGGCCGTGAAAGGAGCACTGATATCATTTTTTATAGTAAATTGCTACAATACTCATCTCCAATGTTTTGCTACAATGTCAATGCTTCACCTGATGCAGAATTCTAGAGATTTTCACTGGGAGGAAGCACATTCGTGTTCAGACCGTGCTTCACCTGTAACACTATGATTTTGACCTTTTCACACTGTATTTGTGATGAATCCTGTTCTTTTGCACAAGAATATGTTTTATTGTATAATTGCACAATAATACCCATAGTAGCATCAAATCACAACAAATAAATGCTTAAAGACAAGATAAATACATAAAAAGGGTATAAAAATATCTATATGAAATGCACTCATCAGTAATAGTGCATTTTGAGGCATGCCCTTGTGTCTTTCGGGTTTTTAACAATATTGTAACAAAATAAGTGTAGCAAAAGTACTGTAGCAATTTGGGAGAGAAGAGCACATGGGGTATCACACAGCGATGTGAACATTTCACACGCCGTGTGGATGTTTCATGTTCCCATGTGAGGCTTTTTCCAGGGTATTGAGGCAAGGATATAATGGTCTTTTACTCATTTTTCTTCCTTTTTAAACCCTTCTTTCTCATATCTTCTTCATTTCCTCTTTGATGAGAGCCCTCCCTAACCCTCTCCACCTTCTTTGCTTGTGGATTAAAGGATTATTCTTTCATTTCTTCTTCTTCTTCTTGAAATCATCAAGGTATGGGTTCTTCTTCTTCTTCTTCTTCTTCTCTTTATTCCATGTTCTTCATCTTAGTAGAGTAAATCTAGGGCTTGTGGTGAATGATGGTTTTTGAACCTTCAATCTTACAATGTCTTCTTGTTTGATGTGTAGAATGTTGTTGAAGTATGATCCTTTTTATATCTTGTTGAAATCTTGAGCATCCTTCATGCTTGAAATCACGGGTCATAGCACTACTATAGCACTAGTGAATTCACTCCAATTCCATTATTTTATTGGCCTTGAGTATAGATGCCTCCCAAGGGAACTCATAGGGATCATTTGGACTCAAGACTGAGCCCTACCCAACCCTCGAGGAGTCTTGCATTGCAGTTTAGGCTTTGGGTTCATTCATGCATTCTTTTTTATTTCCAATCTTCTTTTTATTGAGTTCTTTGCATTGTGTTGGTGTGGTCTTAGGCTGTGAAGCTTCGGTTAAAGGCAAGGAGCCAACAGAGGAGTGGCCCAGTGGCTGCGATTATATTGTGATACATAGCTCCATTAGCTTCAAATGAATTCAAGTGCCCATATTATCACATTTATGTTTTTTTGTACTAATTTAGTATGTTTCCAAATGATATTTGTGAAGCTTTTGCCTAGATTATCGTCCTATCGATAATTGTATTCCATATGATGGATTACATGTATAAAGAAATGCATTTACTTATATGTATGTATACATATATATATATATATATATATATATTTGCAAGATGCGAATAGTTTACAAACTTGGCGTTGTTAAACATTTTTTAAATTGATCTTACATGATTAATGAGTGAAGATTAGGATGAACTACAGAAGCGATACCCACATTTATGTTTATTAAATCCTTGAGGATAAGGATTTTAAGGGGAAGGGATTGTTACTATTACAATTTAAATGTTTAGAATGCCATAACAACCCTTACTTAATTACATGTTGGACAGAGGATAGTAATGGCACTATAGTAATCTACTATGACTGGGGTGGCATGACCATTATGTTGTTACATTTTAAGCAAGGTACTGACATGGAGCAAGTTAACCAAGCTAGCACTACCTTAGAATTAAATGAAGAGCTAGGTGTCTAGCAAGAAAGGTGTTTTGGATAGTACAACAGGTTGTCCTCTCCTTCAAGAGAGATAGGTGTTTTGGATAGTATAACAGGTTGTCCTCTCTATTTACTTTTTCTTATTACATCTTGTTCACTTTCCCTTGTGATTGAGTTGACCTCCAAGATCCAGTAATCCTCTGGTTTTATCTCAACCTGTAGCTGATATTTAAATTGGTAATCAAACCTTATTATGGTAGAGTCTTGTATTTACAGTGAGGTATTGTGTTGCAGGTTTGCATGAGAACTGAAGATCTTCATCAAAGCCAGGGTGAGGATATTACTGGAGGTGGTGACAAAAAAGCTACTAGTGAAATTTATCTATATATGTGTATATATATATATCATAATTTAAAGGTATCGGCAAGGAGAGCTTCTAGGAGATCATGGGTAGCCTATACTATATGGCAAAGAAGGTTTTCAAAAGGAAATATAAACCAGAGATTGATGTTTGGAGTTGGGGTATATATTACTGAGTAGAGTACCACTATTTTGGGCCTGTGAGAATTCTTGTAGATTGATGCAGATCATCCCATATTGGTATCAATCCTTCCTCTCCGCTATTGATCTACAAGTTTCCAGTACAAAGCACATGCCACACTTCACTGAAATTGGGATGAGATTGCAAAATAGAACAAAATACAACATAACTAGATGTAACAACTAGAAGATCAGAGGATCCTAAGACCCTGGAGATCATCCAAACATAGTCACAAGAGATGATAGACAAAGGAAGAAGAGGGAAATGGATAAAAGGATGCTAAAATCTTTAGACAAAACCCTAGCCAACGAAAAGCTCCCTTTAAATCAGCCCCAATCCTTCAACTGCTTCATCTACTGACGTGTAGCCTTTCAACAGGCTCCCACTGAGCACTATATGGCTGATTAATACCAGATTATAGTTGTAACCAAAACATACCTAAAAACTTACTTAACCATATGTAATTCATCTTTTATCTTTTGGGTTTAGTCACCGTTCAAATTAGGGTATTAAGGACTTTTCAGATTATAAATAGTATCAATCCCTCCCCATTTACATTTTCCTTGTCCTCAAGGGTTCAGTGATTGGAAATTTGGGTTTTTCTTTTGCAAGTCGTCAAAGAACTCCCATGTTGCTGCTTCTTTTGGTGCATCTGACCACTGAACTAGAACCTTCACATCAGCTCTATTAAATCTTTTGATCAGTTGGTGATCTAGAATTGTAATAGGTTCTTGAGTTACCAATTCTACACCATGTATAAAATCAAGAATGGTGGGAAGCACCAATTGTTGTCCCACTCTTTTTCTCAGTTGGGAAACATGAAATGTATGGTGAATCATAGCTCCCACTGGCAAATTTAATCTTATAAGCAAACCTTGCCCACTCTAGCCTCCACCTCCAAAGGTCCAAAGAACCTTAGAGCTAGTTTACAATTCTCCCTCGAAACCACTGATTATTACTTGTATGGTTTTAGTTTTATAAAAACCAAGCCTCCCACTTGAAATTCCCTATCAACCCTCTTCTTATATGCAATCTACTTCATTTTGTTTCTGGCTTTACAAAGTTGTTCCTTGAGGCTCTTCATTATGGACTCCCTTGCTAGTAGACTCCTGTCCAATACATCAAATTTGGAGCTTCTTGACATGTAGGGAATGTGCATAGGAGGTCCTTGACCATACACCACTTCATAGGGGCTTACTTCAAGAGAAGAGTGGACACAAGTGTTGTACCACCATTCTGCTAAAGGTAACCACTTCTCCCACTCTTTAGGTTTCTCACTACTCATACACCTTAGATATTGCTCCATACACCTATTTACAACCTCGGTTTGTCCATCTGACTGGGGATGGTATGTAGATGAATAATTTAATTTGACACAGAGTAATTTGAATAATTCACTCCAAAACCTGCTCAGAAAAATATGGTCACAGTCACTTACAATGGACATAAGTAATCCATGTAACCTACAGATATGATCCATGAGCAATTGGGCTACAATCATGACAGTGTAAGGATGAGATAGTGCAATGAAATGTGCATATTTACTCAGTCTGTCTACAACAACCAAGATCGTACTTTTCCCCTGTAACATTGGTAGACCATCTATGAAATTGAGGCTGATATCTTCCCAAATTCCTACTGGTAAAGGTAGTGGTTGTAGCAACCCCGCTGGTAATGTATTCTCTCTTTTGTTCTTCCAACATGCTTCACACTCTTGGATGAATTCAGTAACAGCTTTCCAAAATCCTAGCCAATAGAAATAGCTTCCTAGTCTTTTTTTTTTGGTTACCTTCATTCTTGAGTGTCCTCCCCAAGAACTGGAATGAAACTCCTTCAACATCAATTGTTTTAGATTTGGATCATTACTGATAACCACCCTTCTTTTCCTCATAAGATATTCCTGGTTACAAGTGTAGTGAGTTTTATAATTAGGATCTTTTTGTAATTTTTCAATTAGCCCTTTCAACCCTTCATCATTCTCCCAACTATCTCTGATTCGGTCCCAGATCTCTGAGTTTACTACTGAAACTACCATCATACTAAATTCTCTTAACAAAACATTTGCCACAATGTTTTCCACCCACTCTTTTCAAAGTCATAACCCATCAACTTTATCAACCACTTTTGTTGCATATGGGTGTTAATTCTTTCCTGCATCAGAAATTTTAGGCTTTGATGATCTATTTTGACCTTAAAGTGTCTTCCCAACACGTAAGGTCTCCATCTTTAAACCGCCATTACAATAGCTAACATTTCTTTCTCATAAATAGACAGTGCTGCATTTCTATCAGACAAGGCCTTGCTCATGACAGCGACTAGTCTCCCTTGTTGCAATAAAACTACACCCATCCCATTTTCACTAACATCAGACTCTATAACAAACTCTTCATTGAAATCCGAGCAAGGCTAGTAGGGGCATTCACAATAGTAGACTTCAGCTTATTGAATGGGCTGCTACTTCCTTCATTCCACCCAAAATTGTTCTTTTTGATTAAATTAGTAAGTGGTCTAGAGATTTGTACATACCCTTTTATAATCCTTCTGTGATACATTGTAAGACCCAGAATTCCCCTCAGTTCTTTAATAGATTGTGGTATTGGCCAAGATATAATTGATTCCGCCTTCTATTTATCCATCTCAACCCCCCCTTTTTACTGATTACATGCCCCAAGTAGTCGATTTTAGTGATAACAAACAAACATTTGTTTCTTTTAGCATATAGCTGCTGAGTTTCCGGTATAGATAATATTGTTTCCAAATGCTCCAAATGTAATGCCCAAGACTTGTTGTATACTTGATAAGTGCTTGTGTACTAGTAATACGAAGTATTATTTTCTTACATTGATCATTACTTTTCTCAGATTTTATCACTTTTGTATGTGTATTTGTGTTCTTTTGTGCATTCAGGGTTTTGGAGATATTTGTGGAAGAAATGAACCAAAAGTAGATCGTTGATGCATTTGTTGATGAAGTCCTGGAGTGAACAAATATGTAAAGACACAAGTTGTGCTCAAAGGCATGTGATGTACCAACCTCCATTATGCTCAGCAATCATGCAAATTGGAGGGGCACAAAGGCAGTTACACTCATGTGCTCTGACTTGTGCAATATTAGCAAGATCTTCGTCAATATGATTTTTTTATT
>NC_052490.1:11519716-11560967 GCF_009730915.1 Dioscorea cayenensis subsp. rotundata
GAGCACCTCCCTACTTGAATTATCACGGCCGCCTCCCAGTGCTGAAAATAATCACTGGGACAGAGCATGCCCATGCTTCGCATGTGTTTAACTTGAGCACTTTTGCAAAAATCTTCATTCTTTGCTCGCTTCATTTCTTGATTTCACTCCAAATTGCTTCGTGCCCCTAAATCCTACACAAAAGAAAAATATACCCATAATAGCACTAAATATACACAAAAATATGCTAGAGGATGAGTAAAAAGAATGAATTAAGGGTAAATAAATATGATATGAACTGCATTCATCGGAATGTCAGCTAATTTATAATTAAAACCCTAATCCGATGTTTTCTTTTCGAATGTCTCATATTTTCAATCAAAATCCTAGTTCTATTATTTCTTTCCGGAATGCCTCCTTTTTTTAAAATCAAAACCCAAATCCTATGTTATTTTTAGAATGTCTACTATTTTTGAATCAAAACCCTAATCCTATGTTTTCTTTTGAAAATGTCCCTTATTATTTAGTTTTTTATTAAAAACACTAATCCTATGTTTTTATAGGAATGTCTCCTATTTTTCAATCAAAACCCTAATATTATGTTTTCTTTTCGAAATGTGTAATATTTTTCAATCAAAATCCTAATCCTATGTTTTCTTTTCAAAATGTCTGTTATTTCTGAATTAAAACACTAATCCTTTCTTATCATAATGTCTACCATTTTTGAAACAAAACTCTAATCATATGTTTTCCTATAGTAATGTCTCATATTTTTCAATGAAAACCCTGATTTTGTGCTTTCTTTTGTGAATGTCTGCTATTTTTTAATAAAAACAGTAACCCTATGTTTTCTTTTCATAATGTCTTATATTTTACAATCAAAACTCTAATCCTACATTTTCTTTTCCTAACGGCCCCTTTTTTTTTAATCAAAATCCTAATCTTATGTTTTTTTGGGAATGTCGCCTATTTTTGAATGAAAACCCTAATGTTATTTTTTCTTTTGGAAATGTCCCTTATTTTTTTATTTTTAAGCAAAACCTAAATCCTATTTTTTCTTATAGTTATGTCTCATGTTTTTCAATCAAAACCCTAATCCCATATTTTATTTTCGAAATGTTTCATATTTTTCAATCAACACCCTAATCCTATGATTTTGATTGAAAAAGGTGACATTTCGAAAATTAAACACAGAATTAGTGTTTTGATTGGAAATATGAGACATAATGAGACATTATAGAAATAATAGGGGAATGTCTCCTAATGAATAGCAGATATTAAAAAATAATAGACATTCCGAAAAGAAAACATAGGTTAGGGTTATGATCCAAAACAGATAAATAGGAAATATTCCAAAAAAGAAAACATAGGTTAGGGTTTTGTTTCGAAACTGATAAATATAAGACATTAAGAAAAGAAAATATAGAATTCATATTTTGTTTGCAAAATATGAGACATTTTGAAGAGTATACATAGGATTTGTTTTTTGATTCAAATATAGTTGGAATTTCCAAAAGAAGACATTAAAATAAAGTAGGCATTCTGAAAAGAAGACATTACTATAAGAAAACATAGGATTAGGGTTTAATTTAAAAATAGCACACATTTTGAATAAAGCATAGGATTAGGGTTTTGATTAAAATAAAGTAGGCATTCTAAAAAGAAGACATAAGAAACATTCCCAAAAGAAAATATAGGATTAATGTTTTGAATGAAAAATAGGGGACATTATGAAAATAAACATAGGATTAGGTTTTGATTCAAATATAGTAGCCATTCCAAAGAGAAACCATAGGATTAGGGCTTTGATTGAAAAATAGGAGACATTACTATAAGAAAACATAAAATTAGGGTTTTGAATGAAAAATAGGAGACATTACTATAAGAAAACATAGGATTAGGGGTTTGAATGAAAAATAGGAGAAATTACTATAAGAAAACATAGGATTAGGGGTTTTTGATGAATAAATTGGAGACGTTACTATAACAAAAAAGAAACAGAGATTAGGGTTTTTTGATTCAAAATAGTAGACATTTCCAAAAGAAAACAAAAGATTAGGTTTTTCATTCAAAAATAGGAGGCATTCTGAAAACAAAACATATGATTGGAACTTTGATTGAAAAATATGAGACATTACTAAATCCTATGTTTTGTTATAGTGAGATCTTCTATTTTTGAAAAATAGGAGACATTACTATAAGAAAGCGAAGGATTAGGGTTTCGATTCACAAATAGTAGACATTCCAAAAAGAAAAGAAATGATTAGGGTATTTATTCAAATATCGAGACATTACGAAAAAGAAAAATATACGGATTATGGTTCTGATTCAAAACAAAAAATAGGACACATTCCTAAAACAAAACATAGGATTAGAGTTTTTATTAAAAGATAGGAAACATTCTGAATAAAAACATAGGATTAGATGATTCAAAATATAGTATGCTTGTACAAAAGAAAACAGTAGAATTTGGGATTTTTGATTCAAAAATAGGAGGCATACTATAAAAAGAAAAACATAGGATTTGACTTTTTGATTAAGAAATAGCACACATTCCAAAAGAAAATGTACTATTAGTGATTTGATTGAAAAATATGAGACATTTCCTAAAAGAAACATGATGATTTGGGTTTTGATTGAATATGAGACATTACTATGAGAAACATAAGATTAGGGTTTTGATTCAAAACTGATAGAGACCATTCGAGAAAACATAGGATTTGAGTGCTTTGATTTGAGATATAGTAGCCATTCCACATAGGATTAGGGTTTTGATTGAAATAGGAACATTACTATAGAAAAAATAGGATATAGTGTTTTTGATTAAAAATAGTAGACATTCCAAAATGAAATGACAGGGTTAGGATTTTGATTCAAAAAATAGGAGACCTTCCGAAAAGAAAACAAAGGATTAATGTTTTGATTCAAAACTGAAAAATAAGTGACATTACTATAAGGAAGCATAAGATTAACTGATGAATAGGAGACGTAAATAAAATAAAACATTGGATTCATGTTTCGAATGACAGAGAGGAGATAATACAAAAAAAAAGGATTAGGGTTTTGATTGAAAACATAGGATTAGGGTTTTCATTCAAAAATAGTAAACATTCTAAAAATAAAATATAGGATTAGGGTTTTGATTGAGAAATTTGAGATATTTCGAAAAATAAACATAGGATTAGGATTTTGATTGGCAAACAGGAGATATTACTATAAAAAACATAGGATTACTATTTTGATTATGAGTCATTCCAGAGATTAGGGTTTTGATTTAAAACTGAAATATAGGACTCATTCTGAAAAGAAAAATAGGATTTGGGTTTTCATTTGAAAAATAACAGGCATTCCTAAAAGAAAAGAGAAAATTCAGTTTTTTGTTATAAAATAGGAGACATTCCAAAAAGAAAAAATATGATGAGGGTTTTGATTCAAAAATAGGACAAATTTATATTAGAAAAACATAGGATTAGGTTTTGATTGAAAAATGATAGGGAATTATATTTTGCGATTCTGACTTTGATTCAAAAGCTGAAAAATAGGTTTTGATTCAAATATAGTAGGCATTCCGAATAAAAACATAGGGTTCGGGTGTTTATTGACAGATACGTGATATTATGAAAAAAAAATTTAAGATTAAGGTTTTGATTCAAACATAGTTTCCATTCCGAAAAGAAAACATAACCCTATGTTTTCGAATATTAATATCTGGTATCAAAAATAAGGTTTTGAATCATAACCCTAATCTTGCATTTCCAAAAGGAAACCATAGGATCAGGTTTTTGATTAAAAATAATGACACATTCTGAAAAGGAAAACAAAGAATTAGGGTTTTGATTCAAAACTGACAAATAGAACACATTCAAAAAACAGGATTAGGGTTTTGATTCAAAGAAATAGACATTCTGAAAAGAAAAGAAAGGAGTAGGTTTTCTGATTGAAAAATAGAAGACATTTTGAAAAGAAAACATAGGTTAGGTTTTTGATTTAAAACTGATAAATAAGAGACAATAAGGAAAGAAAACATAGGATTTGCGTTTTGATTGAGAGGTAGGAGACATTCAAAAAAGAAAACATACGATTATTGTTTTGATTGAAAGATAGAAGACATTCCGGAAAGAAAATATAGGATTAGGTTTTTGATTCAAATATAGAAGGTATTCCAAAAATAAAACATAGTATTTGGGCTTAGATTAAAAAATGGGAGACATTACTATAAGGAAACATAGGATTATAGTTTCGGATGAACAATAGGAGACATTAGTATAAGAAAACATATGATTAGGGATTTGATTCAAAAAGTAGTAGTCATTCTGAAAGAAAACATATGATTAGGGTATTGATTAAAAAAACATGAGACATATGAAAAGAAAAAAATAGGATTAATGTATTAATTAAAAAAAATAGCAGACATTTCCAAAACAAACATAAAATTAGGTTTTTGATTAAAAAATAGTAGGCATTCCAAAGAAAATATTGGATTAGGGTTTTGATAAAAAAATATAAGACATTACAAAAATAAAGCAGATGATTATTGTTTTGATTAAAGAATTACATACATCCCCAAAAGAAAGTATAAGATTAGGAATTTGATTAAAAAATAGGAGGCATTCCGAAATGAAAACAAAGGATTATAGTTTTGATTAAAAAAATAGGTGGCATTTTAACAAAAAACTTAGGATTAAGGTTTTGATTAAAAAATATGAGACATTAGGAAAACAAAACAAATAATTATTGTTTTCATTAAAAAATAGCAGACATCGCTAAAGCAAAACATAAGATTAGTGTTTTGATTGAAAAATATGAGACATTACTATAAGAAAAACATAGTGTTAGGGTTTTGATTTAAAAATAGTAGACGTTCCGAAAATAAAACATATAATTAGGGTTTTGTTTAAAAAATATTAGACATTTCGAAAAGAAACCATAGGATAAGGGTTTTGATTGAAAATAGGAGACATTACTATAAAAAAATAGCAGACATCCCGAAAATGAAAGAAAGGAATAGGGTGTTGATTCAAAATTGATAAATAGGACACATTCCGAAGAAAAAACATAAGATTATGGTTTTGATGGAAAGATAGGAGACTTTCTGAAAAGAAAATATAGGATTGGGTTTGGATTGAAAAATACCAGGCGTTTCGAAAAGAAAACATAGAATTAAGGTTTTGATTTAAATTTAGCAGACATTCACAAAACAAAAGATAGGATTAGGGTTTTGATTAAAAAAAGAAACATTCCAAAAAAAAAACAAAGTACTAAGGTTTTGATTCCAAATTTAAAAATATGACACATTCTGAATAGAAAACAGAGAATTAGTGTTTTGATTAAAAATAGGAGACATTACGAAAATAAAACATAGGATAAGGATTAGGATTTTTTTTAAATAATAGGAGCCATTGCCAAAAGAAGAAACATAGGATTAGGGTTTTGATTGAATGATAGAAGACATTACAAAAAAAAATTAGATTACTTGTTTTGATTTAGAAATAAAAGGCATTCTTGAGTATAGGATTATGGTTTTGATTCAAATAATGTAGGCATTCTAAAAAGAAAAACATAGGATTAGGGTTTTGATTTAAAAATAGGAGACATTACTATAAGAAAACATAGGATTAGGATGTTGAATGAAAAATAGGAGGCATTAATATAAGAAAACATAGAATTAGGGTTTTGATTCAAAACTAGTAAACATTCAAAGGAAGACATTCGGATCACGGTTTTCACTAAAAGATATGAGAGATTTTGAAAAAGAAAACATGGGATTATTGTTTTGATTCAAAAATAACGAGATATTCACAAAAATACATAAGATTATGGTTTTGATATAGGAGGCATTCTACTAAGTATTAGGGTTTTGATTAAAAAATATTGGAAATTATGAAAAGAAAACATACAATTATTGTTTAGATTAAAAGATAGCATGCATTCCCAAAATAAAAAATAGGATTAGGGTTTTGATTAAAAAATAGTAGACATTCCCTAAAGAAAACTTAAGATTAGCTTTTTGATTAAAAAATGATAAATAGGAAACATTAAGAATAGAAAAAATAAGATTCGGGTTTTGTTTGCAAAATAGTAGACTTTCCAAAAAGAAAATATAAGATTAGGTTTTTGATTCAAAACCAAAAAATATAATACATTGGAAGAAGAAAATATAGGCTTAGGGTTTTTGATTATTGTAGACATTCCCACATAGGATTAGGAGTTTGATTAAAAAATTGGAGCCATTAAGAAAAGAAAACAAGGGATTTAGGTTTCTAATTGAAAGATAGGCAATATTTTCGTATTCCGAAAAGAAAAGATAGGATTATGGTTTTGATTGAAAAGTATAAGACATTACTATAAAAAATTATAGGATTATGGTTTTAAATTCAAAAAAATAGGAGGCATTCCACTTGTGATTTGGGTTTTGATAGAAAAATATGGGACATTCACAAAAGAAAACATAGTAATATTGTTTTGATTAAAAAAAAGTAGACATTAGGAAAAAGAAAAACATAGGATTTTGGGTTTTTGATTGAAAGATAACTGACGTTATGAAAAGAAAACATAGGATTAGGGTTTTGATAAAAAATTGGTAGACAATAGTAAATCATACTTTTCAATTAAAACATAAGATTAAAGTTCTAATTTAAAAAAAATGAGACATTCCAAAAAAATAGAGGATTAGAATTAGATTGAAAAATATGTGGCTTTCCATTAAGAAAACATATAATAATTGTTTTGATTCAAATATGAAATATAGGAGGCATTCAGAAAATAAAACATATGATTTGAGGTTTGATTCAAAAATAAGAGACATTACGAATAGAAAAATATTGGATTGCGGTTTTGATTCAAAAATAGTAGACATTATGAAAATTAAACATAAATATACGATTTAGTTTTTGATTGGAAATAGAAATTTAGCTGACATTCGAAAAAGAATACATAGAATTATTGTTTTAGTTGAAAAATAGGAGACATATTGAGATGAAAACATAGGATTAGGGTTTTGATTAAAAATATGAGACATTACGAGATGAAAATATAGGATTATTGTTTTGAATAAAAAATACCAGGCATTCGAAAAAGAAAACATAAGATTAGGGTTTTGATTAAAAACTACAAGGCATTCCAGGGAAAAAACTTAGGATTAGAGTTTTGATTAGAAAATATGAGACACTATGAAAAGAAAGAAAACAATTATTGTCTATAATTAAAAAAAAAAGCAACATATTAAGGTTTTGATTAAAAACTCGTAGGCATACTAAAAAGAGAACATAGTATAAGGATTTTTATTAAAAAAATAAGAGGCATTATGAAAAGAAAACATAAGATTAGACATTCCCAAAATAAACATAATATTATTGTTTTGAATGAAAAATATGAGACATTTTGAAAGGAAAACATAGGATTACGATTTTGATTGAGAAATAGGAGACATTATTTTAAGAAAACATAGTATTACGGTTTTCATTTAAACCCTAAAATATGGGTCATTTCTAAAATAAAACATTGGATTAGGATTTTGA
Organism: Dioscorea cayenensis subsp. rotundata; assembly: GCF_009730915.1. Classification (NCBI taxonomy): domain Eukaryota; kingdom Viridiplantae; phylum Streptophyta; class Magnoliopsida; order Dioscoreales; family Dioscoreaceae; genus Dioscorea; species Dioscorea cayenensis. The sequence goes on from NC_052490.1 coordinate 11,527,213, forward strand.
TTCAAAATAGCTGACATTTTTGAAAACAAACAAAGGATTAGAGTTTTAATTTTAAAAATAAGATGCATTCCGAGAAAAAAACATAGGATTAAGATTTTTATACAAAAATTGCAGTCATTCCCAAAACAAAACATAAGATTAATTTTTTTATTGAAAAGTTTGAGACACTTCTAAAAGAAAACATAGGATTCGTGTTTTGATTGAAAGATAATATTAGTAATGTTTTCTTTTGGAAATGTCTCTTTTTTAAAAATATGAGACATATTAAAATGAAAACTAAAGATTAGGATTAGGGTTTTAATAAAAAAACAAGAGACATTACTATAAAAAAAAATAGGATTAGAGTTTTTATTCCAAAATAGTAGTCATTCCGAGAAGTAGACATAGGATTAGTGTTTTGATTTAAAAAATATGACATTTCTAAAAGAAAACATAGGATTAGGGTTTTGAATGAAAAATCGGAGACATTATTATAAGAAAGTAAAAATAGGAGACATTAATATAAGAAAACATATGATGACGGTATTGATACAAAAATAGTAGACATTCGGAAAAGAAAACATATGCTTAGTGTTTTGATTGAAAAATACGAGACATTTCGAGAAAAAAAATATTGGATTAGGGATTTGATTGAAAAATAGGACACATTACCAGAAGAAAAAACATAGGATTAGGGGTTTGATTTAAAAATAGTAGATATTCCTAAAAGAGAAGAATGGATTAGGGCTTTTATTCGGAAAAAAGGAGACATTCTGAAACGAAAATATAGGATTAGGGTCTAATTAAAAATATGAGACATTATAATAAGAAAACATAGTATTATGGTTTTGGTTAAAAATTATAAGTCATTCTAAAGAGAAAAGAAAGGATTATATTTTTGATTAAAAATAGGAGACATTTTAAAAAGAAAACATATGTTAGGATTTTGATTCAGAACTTATTTATAGGAGACATTAATAAAAGAAAATATAGGATTCTAGTTTTGATTGAAAGATATGAGACATTCCAAATGAAAACATATAATTAGGGTTTTGATTGGAAAATATGAGAGATTCCCAGATGAAAACATATGATTATTGTCTTGATTAGAAAATTGCAGACATTTCTAAAAGAAAATATAGGATTAGAGTTTTGGTTCAAAAACAGTAGGCATTCAGAAGAGAAACAGAATTAGGACATATAGAAATTAGAACCCTAATCAAAACCCTGCTATTTTTTTAATTAAAACCCTAATCCTATCTTTTTGTTTAGGGATATCTCAGGTAATATTTAATCAAAACCCTAATCCGATGTTTTTTTTGGAATGTCTCATTTTTTTAATAAAAACCTTAATCCTATGTTTTTTTTTTCCAAATGGCTCTTATTTTTGTCTTTTTGGAAAGCCTCCTTTCTATCAGTTTTGTATGAAAACCATAACTTATGTTTTCTTATAGTACTATTTCCTACTTTTCATTCCGAAATAATCGGAATGCTTTCTTAATGTCGCAAATTTATCAGTAATGTTATGTTTTCTTTTTGAAATGTCTACTATTTTTGAATTAAACCCCTAATCCTAATAGGAGTCATTCCTATTTTTAAATTAAACCATAATCCTTTCTTTTGTTTTGGATATGTCCACTATTTTTTGGTTTTTAATAAAATAGGAGATATTACAATGAAAAAACATAGGATTTGGGTCTTGATTCAAAAATAGCAGGCATTCATAAAACAAAACATAGAATTACTATTTTGATTCAGGTTTTCTAACAAAAAATTAATTAGATGTTTTCTTTTGTTTTGTGAAACTCTGCTAATTTTAATCAAAATCCTAATCATATGTTCTTTTATAGTAATATCCTATTTTTGTTTCATAATTTCAACAATTTTTGAATCAAAACTCAAGTCCTAATATCAACCATTCCTATTCTTCAATTGAAACCCTAATCCTATCATTTGTTTTGGAAATGTCTCCTATTATTTGGTTTTAAAGCAAAACAGACAAATTAAGGACGATTTTTATTCAAATATAGTTGGCATCATCAAAATAAAACATAGGATTAGGGTTTTAAATGAAAAATATGAGGCATTACTATAACAAAATGTAGGATTACGGTTTCGATTAAAATTGATAAATAGGAGACATTAACAAAGGAAAAAATTGTATTAGTGTTTCTTTTTGGAAATGTCTTCTATTTTTCAATCAAAACCCTAACCTATGTTTTCTTTTCAAAATGTCACCTATCTTTTAATCGAAACCTGAATCCTATATTTTTTTTTTAAAAAAAAAAGGAGACACTTCCTAAAGAAAACATTTCTAGCCTATCTTTCAATTAAAACCCGAATCCCATGTTTTCATTTTGAAATGTCTCATATTTTTCAATAAAAACCCTAATCCTTTATTGTCTTTTAAGAATGCCTGTTATTTAAAAAAAAAACCCTTATATTATGTTTTCCTATAATATTATATCATAATTTTCAATCAAAACCCTAATCCTAGGTTTTGTTTAGGGAATGTCTGCTATTTATTAATGAAAACAATAATCCTATGTTTTTCTTTCGTAATGTTTCATAATTTTTAATCAAAAACATAATCCTATGTTTTTTTTGCGTAATGGCTCCTATTTTTCAATCAAAACACTAATCATATTTATTCTTTTGGGAATGTTTGCTATTTTGGGACCAAAACTTTAATCCTCTATTTTCTTATAGTAATGTTTCCTATGTTCCAATCAAAACTTTAATCATATGTTTTTGATTTTGCAATGTCTCATTTTTTAAATTAAAACAATAATCGTATTCTTTGTTTTCTTAATGTGTCCCATTTATCAGTTTTGAATCAAAACCCGAATCCTATGTTTCTTTTCTTAATGTATATTATTTTGAATCAAAACCCTAATCTTATGTTTTATTTTGGAAATGCCCCCTATTTTTCATTTTTTAATCAAAACCGTAATCCTATGTTTTTTTAAATGTCCCAATTTTTTCAATCAAAACTCTAATCCTATGATTTCTTTTCGAAATATCCACTATTTTCAATCAAAAACCAAATTCCTTTTTTTTTGAAAGAAAACACTAATACTATGTTTTCTTATAGTAATGTCTCCTTGTTTTCAATCAAAACCCTAATCCTATGTTTTCTTTTTCGAATGCCTACTATATTTGAATCAAAACCCCAATCCTATATTTTCTCTAATTAATGTCTCCTATTTATGAGTTTTGAATCAAAAACCCTAATCCAATGTTTTCTTTTCATAATGTCTCATTTTTTTGAATCAAAACCATAAACCTATCTTTTGTTTTGGGAATCTTGGGTTATGTTTTCTTTTTATTATGTCTAAAATTATTTCGATCAAAACACTAATCCTATACATTATTTTCAGATTCGGGATATTCCAAAACTCTAATCCTAAGTTTCTTTTTGGAATGCCCCCTATGTGTTAGTTATGTCTCCTATCTTTGAATAAAAATTGTAATACTTTCCTTTCTTTTTGGTATGTTTGTTATTTTTTTATCAAAACCCTAATCTTATATTTTCTTTTGGTAATGTTAATTAATTTTGAATTAAAACCCTAATCCTATATTTTCTTATATTAATGTCATCTATTTTTCAATCAAAACCCTAATACTATGTTTTCTTTTCGGAATGCCAACTATATTTAAATCAAAGAACTAATCCTATATTATCCTTTTCGAATGTCTCCTACCTTTCAGTCAAAACTCCAATCCTATATTTTCTTTTCATAATGTGTCATATTTATTAATTTTAAATCAAAATATTAATCTAAAAAGAAAACATAAGATTAGAGTTTTGATTCAAAAATAAGAGCCATTCTGAAAAGAAAAGAAAGGATATAGTTTTAAATTGTAAACTAAAAGATAGTAGATATTCCGAAAAGAAAATAGAGGATTAGTATTTTATTTCAAAAATAGGAAACATTCCAAAAAAAAATATGGAATTAGGATTTCAATTCAAAAATAAGAGGCATTACAAAAGAAAACATACGATTAGTGTTTTGATTCAGAAGTAGCAAATATTTTGAAAAAAGAAAATAGGATTAGGGTTTTGACTGAAAAATATGAGACATTTCCAAAAGAAAACATAGGATTATGGTTTTGATTTAATGATTGGAGACACTTGGAAAGAAAACATTAGATTAGGGTTTTGATCCAAAAAATGTGATGCATTCCGAAAAGAAATATAGGATTATGGTTTTGATTGAAATGTTCTAATATCAGAATGGCTGCTATATTTGACTTAATTATATGTTTTCTTTTATGAATGTCTCCAATCTTTCAATCAAAACCTAGATCCTATCTTTTAAAACATGAATCCTATGATTTCTTTAGAAATGTGTCCTATTTTTCTGTTTTCAATCAACACAATGGTTAACACCATATTTCTTCATAATCTTTTTAAATTGAGTGTTACAAAAATGAGTTCCCCGATCACTGACTATTGCTTTGGGAGTGCCAAATGAAGTGAACAACTTTTTAAAAAATTTGACTACCATTCTTGCATCATTTGAAGGAAGGGACTATGATTCCACACACTTGGAGACGTAATCTACTGCCACCAACAAATATTTGTTTCCATTTGAGTTCAGGAAATGTCCCATGAAATCAATTTCCCACACATCGAATACTGCACATTTTCGAATGGGAGTTTGTTTCATTTCATCGAGTTTGGATGGGTTTATGCTCCTTTGACAATGATCACATAGTCTAACCAACTTTTGAGCTTCCAAGAATAGTGGCAACCAAAAAAAATGGGCTTCCATCACCATCTTGCCGTGCGATTCACATTAAAATGACTCACTGCCATTCATGAATGACAGTGCTTCAAAATTTCCCATCCCTCAACATGTGATACAAAACACCGCACCAACAGGCAAGCAGAAAGTTTTTACAAAAACGGGACCTCCTAAAATTAATGCCTGATATCGGAGAACTATGACAGAGTAATTCATCCCACTAGGTAGTTTGTGAATTTGGCAAACATATGGAATTCATCATCTTGGGTAGGCCTCTTTTAAACCCAGTTAAGATGTTCTTTAGGGAAAATGTCTTGAATTCTTTGGGGCATGTTATCATCTTCATCTGTGTGTACAAGACGCAATAGGTAATCTGCCACCACATTTTCTGAGCGTTTCTCGTCCTGAATTTCCAAATTGAACTATTGTAGGAAAAGTATCCGTCTAATCTGTAAGGGTTTTGCATTAGTATTGGCTAGGAGGTATCTAATTGCTGTATGAGAAGAATACATTATCACTATAGAGAGCACCATGTAAGATCTGAGCTTATCAAAAGCATAAACAATGGGTAATAACTCTTTTTCTATGGTGGTGTAATTCCCTTGAGCAGGCGTTAAAGTTTTGATCAGATAATAAATTTGATGGAATTGCTTATTGTACCTCTATCCCAACAGTACCCCAACTGCCCAATCACTTGCGTCGTACATGAGTTCGAAAGGGTGATCCCACTCGTTAGTCTTCACAATCGGTGCTCTAACTAACTTCTCCTTTAGTATCTAGAAGGCCATGAGACAATCCTGGTTAAAAATAAAAGGTGTGTCCTTTTCTAGAAGTTTCATCATTGGCTTGGATATTTTTGATAAGTCATGAACAAATCTTCTATAAAAACCAACATGACCAAGAAAACTTCGAACATCTTTCATGGACTTAGGTGGGGGAAGCTTCTCAATTGTGTTAAGTTTGGCTTTGTCTATCTCGATTCCATTACCAAAAATTTTGTGACTAGGCACAATCCCTTCTCTTGTGATGAAGTGACACTTCTCCCAGTTTAACACTAAATTTGTCTCCTCACACCTTGAAAGGACTCATTTTAGATTTTCTAAACACCCATCAAAAGAATTCCAAAAAGCGGATAAGTGATCCATGAATACTTCCTTAAAGTCTTCAATGAACTCATAGAAGATTGACATCATAGACCTTTGAAAAGTTGCTGCGCCATTACACTATCCGAACGGCATTCCCCTGTAAGCAAAAGTACGAAACAGACATATCGAAGTGGTCTTTTTTTTATCTTCCGGGCCGACTAGAATCTAAAGGTATCATGACATCCCATCAAGGAAATAGTTGTACTTCTGACCCGATAGCCATTCCAACATTTGATCAATAAATTGCAAGGGGAAATGGTCCTTATGAGTTGCATCATTTAGCTTCCAGTAATCTATGCAGACCCAACATCCGGTTAATATAAGGGTAAGGATCAACTCATTCTGTTTATTTGAAATCACTATCATTCCTCCCTTCTTTGGCACAACCTATACTAGATTAGCCCATGGGCTATCTAAGATTGGATAAATTATTCAATTGTCTAGAAGTTTTTCCACCTCCTTCTTGACCACCTCGATCATGTTGTTGTTTAATCTATGTTCAGGTTGAACCTTGGGTCTAATGTTATCCTACGTCAAAATTTTATGCGTGCAAAAAGATGGATTAATGCTCTTGATGACAACAATGCTCCAAGCGATGGCCATTTTATGTCCTCGCACTGTTTCCACCAATTTTTCCTTTTGACATGCATTGAGTGTTGATGAAATGATGACAGCATCTAGGGATTCCCATCCAAAAATGTGTATCCTAAATGTGTAGGTAGCTCTTTGAGCTCCTTCTCCGAAGGAGAGGGCACTATTGGTTCTGGAGCTGCATTTACCATATCCCTATTTTTAATATCAGTGGTTGTCGCTAAAATACCATTCTTGAGTTTGCCAATGTGAATGAAGTCTTTATCACTGAATCTACAGTCCTTAATTTCTCCTGTTCGTGTGTCCTTAGTGAACTCAACCGAGATGGATATTGCCTAGCTCATACTCATATCTTGTTCTTGGTTTTCTCAGTAATGATCCATCTGTGGACTCATGAACTGACTCCACTATGATGTTTGCTCACAAAAGTTTGATATCAGCTCAACCAAGCCTTCCTTGTCATCTAGATAGGGGGCATCTGTCAGAATTATTATTTGTAATTCATAATTTGTATAGCTATTGCTAAACTTGATGTGAACGAGTACTACACATGGCGTGGTGACCGCACCCATGACTGTTAGGAAGTTACACTCGTGTAGCTTCACTACTCCTTCTCTCTAGGATCACGATCTGTTGTACAACATTCTCACTGTTGAGAATATAAAGATCACGATCCTAATTGGTATTTGTAGTGTTTCGCATCTGCTTCTTTTTTTCATGGCATCAGACCCACGATCTAAAGCTTCAAGCTCTTCCCATGTCTAGATCACCACAATCTGTTACCACAAACAACTCCGCCTTTGCCTCGGCTCAATCCAGCCATATGCCTACGCCATCCTTCGTTCACATGATCCATGTGAAACTTACGCAGGAAAATTACCTGCTATGGAAGACGAAGATACTTCCCTACCTGAAGGGTCAATGCTTCCTCGGCTACATTAATGGGTCCACCGTGCACCCAAATCAAACTGTCATGTTGCCGGCTGAAGAAACTGGTGGCTCTTATCGAGTCACCGTCCATCCAGACTTCAACACCTGGTACCATCAAGACCAGTATGTTCTGAGCACGATCATCTCCTTGCTCATCGAGGAAATGCTCGGGAACCTAGTTGCAGCGACGACTTCACGCGATGCATGGCTCACCTTGGAGAACATGTATGCGTCAAGCCTGCTTGTCCACATCATGCAGATACGGATCATCTTGCCACATTAAAGGAGAAGGACATGTCCATTGCTGAGTATTACCACAAGATGAAGCATCTCATCGATACCCTCTCTGCCATTGGTAAGCCACTCGAAGTTGAAGAGGCGATCGCCTACCTATTGCACGGTCTTGGTAGCGAGTATGACTTCCTTGTGACAAGCATCCCCACGCGTACCGACCACTCCACTATCAATGATGTGTATGCTCACATGTTGAGCTACGAGATGCGCATTGAACAAAACAACCCCGACGTCCAGGTGCTTTGGCTAATCATGTCAGCAGGAACCAATAGGATGCCTAGTCGCACCATCGATCATGATACACCTACTCACAAGCGCCTTGGCGCTGAACCTGACTACTCTTTCCTATGTATCTTTGATTGTGCTTGCTAGCCCAGTCTACAAGCTTACAATTCCAGGAAATTAAACTTTAGAAGAAAACGTGTGTTTTCTTAGGCTATAACGCCTATTATAAGGGTTACAAGTGTATTGATAGAGCCACTGGTCGTGTGTATATCTCACGTGATGCAGTGTTTGATGAAACAATCTTCCCTTTTGCCCAGCACTCAAAAACTGAAGCACTTGAACCGAAAACCTCACACCATCCCACAGTTTTGCCTACCCTGTCAAGAACACGCTGTACTATGAGCATGAACTGATTGATTCCAGAAACTCAGAGATTGATCCATCTCTAATTGTTTCTCACATAAGTAATGACTTATATAATCCATTGTGCTAACAGCGATGCTCCCTAGTTCTAGCGTGTCCCTACGAGGTTTTGTCGAGTTCGCCGATCAGTCAGTTCGAGAAAACTTCGAGTCATGATTTGAAACTTGACAAAATGAATGAATCGAGCATATTAATAACTCAGTTGAGAATCATTCTGATGAGGTTGTTAGGAAACATCCAATGTGTACAATACTTCGTGATAATATTGTCCGACCAAAGGTGTTCACTGATGGATCGATAAATTACTCTAAAAATCTGAGGAGTATCACAAGTTCAGTTACCGTTGCTCATTCGACAATCGCCAACACTGCAAATTCTGAACTAACTGAACCCAGCAACCTGCAAGAAGCATTGGTCACTCTAGCATGTAAAAGTACCATGGATGATGAGTATTCGAAAGCGATCGATCAAGAATGACACCAGGGATTTTGTGCCATCAAGGAAGGGCATGAATCTAATTAATAGCCGATGGGTCTTCAAAGTGAAGAAGAACTCTGATGGCTCAGTTAACAGACTCAAAGCACGACTCGTTGCCAAGGGGGGTTCAAACAACGGCATGGTGTTGATTACCTAGATACATATTCTCCTATCGAGTAAGCCAACAATAGGAAGGGGTGATCTTGTCACTAGCGATCAACAAGGAGTGGAAAATGTATCAAATTGACATCGAAAAATGCTTTCCTTCATTGTGTGCTTCAAGAAGAGGTCTACATGAAGCAACCACGAGGCTATGAGGATCCTAACTGGCCACAAGGTCATGTGTGTCATCTCAAGAAGTCACTATATGGACTCAGACAAGTTCCTCGAGCCTGGCACTCACGGTTGACAAGAAAGCTGTAGGAATTTGGTTTCAGGCCATCCAAAGCTGATGCCTCTCTATTCATATTTAGTCAGGGAGGGGTTACAATTTATATTTGCTTTATGTGGATGACATAATCATAATTAGCTCCTCATCAGCTGCTATAATCAAGCTCATCCAGTAGCTTAAGAATGATTTTGTAGTTAAAGATCTTAGCCAACTAGATTATTTCTTAGGTATTGAAATTAAATAAGAGAAAGATGGGGTTCTTCTGTCCCAAAAACAGTATGCTCTTGATTTACTTAAGAGAGCACACATGGTGAAGTGCAATGCAATTACCACACCAATATCATCAAGTAACAAATTAACCAGAGATTAGGGGGAGGCACTAAAAGAAAAATAGCAGTTTTAATATCAAAGTATAGTTGGAGGGCTACAATACTTAACTATTAGTCAACCTTATTTATCTTTTGCAGTCAACTAAGTGTGTCAGTATATTCAGTCAACCACAAATGTACATTGGGCAGCACTAAAAAGGATTGTTCGATTCATGAAGGATACTCACTGCCATGGACTGAAACTGCAGAAATCAACTACAACTATAATCAGTGCGTTCTATGACACAGACTGGGTTGGGTGCCCTGATGATCGGTGGTCAACTAGTGGGTTTGGAGTGTTCCTTGCGCCCAATCTAGTGTCCTGGAGTTCATGCAAAAAATCCTCCGTCTCGAGGTCAAGCACCGAAGTCGAATTCAAGGCCATAGCCAATGTGACAGCCAAAGTGATATGGTTACAGTCGCTGCTGAAAGAGCTTAGTGTATTTCAAGATAGATAGCAAGTGTTGTGGTGTGACAACCTCGGTGCAACCTATCTCACTACCAACCCAATGTTTCACACTCGCACGGATCACATCGAAGTCGATTTCACTTTGTTCGTGAACAAGTGGCACGCAAAGCAATGGAAGTTCAATTCATCACTTCAAAGGATCAACTTACAGACAAATTTATCAAGCCACTGTCAAGAGCCACCCTTTGATGCAATTTACCGCAATCTTAACCTGAAGACCATGCTGTGATTGAGGGGGAATATTAGAAGTATTATTTTTAATTCATAATTTGTATAGCTATTCCTACACTTGCGGTGACCGAGTCTTATGCACGGCATTGTGACCACACCCATGACTGTTAGGAAGTTACACTCTTGTAGCTCCACTAATCCTTCTCACTTAGATCACCATCCATTATACAATGTTCTCACAGCTAAGTATATAGAGATCACGATCCCAATTAGGATTGGTAGCGTTTTGCATCCGCTTCTTTTTTCAGTGTCTCCGTTGTGGTAATTGAGTACACATTGGTGACTTCTCAGTAATAGCAGTTCCTCCATGAGTTAAGAAAGATCAGTTTCATTTTAAGAATTCAAAGAATCAAAACAAAAATAAGACTAAAAAGAATGATTAAAAATAAAGGGGAAAATAGATATTCAGAAGTATGAACAAAATTATCAAACTAGATCATTGGAATCCAAACTCTCCTAAAAGTTGCCGATCCCCAGACAGCGGTGCCAAAAACTATGATGTGTTGTCTCCAAGTGTGTGTGTTATGGATAAATTATACGAGTGGTACCATGGGAGGGGTAAGGTTGTCGAACCACGAGGGGACTCGGACTTAAAGTACTTATTCTTCTTCTAATCTCTAATTGGACAAAGATTGGGTTGGTTTAACGAAGTAAAATAAAACAAGTAAATTAAAGAATAGGTGGAATTATCAAGCGGACTAGGATCGAGAATTCAACAACAAAAGAGCAATGCCCCAGGATGTTTCGTATGAGTTGTAGTATGCTAACTTGCTTCTATTGCCTACCAGATACATCCTACGGTTTTTGTGTGCCCTTAAAAGCAATGTTATATCTATGGTTCTCAAATACACGAACTTTTGCTAAGGTAGCTGAGTGTTTCATACACATCGAGTTTTACAATCACACAAGGCAACTATAACTATGGCAATTCACACACCATGACTTATTTAAGCAATTGTGCAAATAAAACACATCAAGTTGTGCAATACAAGATTTAACACAAGAAACAAATGGAATCCCGCAGACAATTAAAAGTGAGTATTCAAATTATATAGGGCATCATAGTTCACGTCTCGGCGCACCGTGGACGGTTAACCCCTCATGGATGGGTACAGCATGGAAGGAATAAATAAATTTCTAAGGAAAGAAGATATTACTCCCTCCTTCTCAAGATAATCTTCCTAGTTGAGCTTCCTTAATGCTAACCCTACTTCCCTTGTGCCTTATATTTGTCTTTGATCCAATTAAATGAGGTGTTGTCACTTGGTTATTGTCCTCATCCAAGTTCTGTTGGTGGGGAAGAAAATCCCTAAACAAAGATTAGGCTGAAACCCTCGAAATATGTAGTTAAAAGGCTAATTTCAAGCTCGACACAGTCTAAGCACGGTTGTGCTTGGACTGTGTTTCTCGTTGAGATTTCTGAATGAATCGGCTGAGTACTCACCTGGGAAGATCTGGGAGAGAAGCACGATCGTGCTCCACTTGTGCTTTACCCATGCAGGACTGTGCCGTGAGCATCCCGAGCGTGCTTCCCTTGATTGGTAGAAACTGTCTATAAACTGAGAAAATCAAGGGAAGGAGCACGATCATGCTGAGACCATGCTTGGCCTGAAAGCACCTTCCCTACTTGAATTATCACTAGGTCATTTTTAGGTTGAAATAATCAGGGCGACAGAGCTTGACCGTGCTCTTCCCGTGTGTAACTGTAGTACTAAACAAAATCTTAATTCTTTGCGCTATTAATCCCCGATTTCACTACAAATTTCTTTGAGACCTTGAGTCATGCACAAAGAACAAATATACCCATAATGGCACTGAATATGCACAAAAGTATACTAAAAGAAAAGTAAAAGAATGGATTAAGGGTACATAAATACGATATGAAATGTACTCATCACTAGGATTAGGGTTTTATTTAAAAGATAGTAGACATTCTGAAAAGAAAAGAAAGAATTAGGGGTTTGATTGAAAATTAGAAGACATTCTGAAAATAAAAACAAAGGATTAAGGTTTTGATTCAAAACTAAAAAAATAGGACATTCTGAAAACAAAACATAGGATTTGGGTTTTGATTGAAAGATAGAAGATATTTTGAAAAGAAAAAATAGGATTCTAGATTAGATTAAAAAAATATGAGGCATTTCGAAAAGAAAACAAAATATTAAGGTTTTGAGTGAAAAATAGTAGATATTACTATAAAAAAACATAGGATTATGGTTTTAAATGAAAATAGTAGACATTATTATAGGAAAACATAAGATTATTGTTTTGATTAAAAAATTGTAGATAATCTTAAAAAAAAAGAAAGGATTAGGTTTTTGATTGAAATATAAGAGACATTCTGAAAAGAAAACATAGGTTAGGCTTTTGATTGAAAACAAATATATAAGAGACATTAAGAAAAGAATGCATAGGATTCGGGTTTTGATTTGAAAGATGGGAGACATTCCAAAAAGAAAATGTTGGATTACGGTTTTGATTCAAATATAGTAGGCATTACGAAAAAAAATAATAGAATTAGGGTTTTGGGATGAATAATAGGAGAAATTACTAAAAGAAAAAATATGATTAGGGATTTGAATGAAAAATAATAGACATTACTATTAGGAATTATAGGATTAATGTTTATATTAAAAATAGAAGACATTCCGAAAAAGAAAACATAGGATTAAGGTTTTGATTGAAAAGTATGAGACATTTCAAAAAGAAAACACATGATTAGGGTTTTGATTAAAAAATAGGAGACATTACTATTAGAAAACAATGATTTAGTGTTTCAATTCAAAAATGAAAAGTAGGGAACACTTCAAAAAGAAAACATAGAATTAGGGCTTTGATTTAGAAATAGCAGACATTCAACAAAGGAATTTTAGGATTTGGGTTTTGATCAAAAAATTGGAGACATTCATAAAAGAATATATAGGATTAGGGTTTTGATTCAAACTAAAAAGTATTAGAAATTATGATATAGGATTAGGGTTTTGATTGAAAAATGTATGGGACATTCTAGAAAAAGTAAAACATAGGATTAAGGTTTTTGATTCAAATATTGTAGGCATTTTTGAAAGGAAAAACATAGGGACTAGGGTTTCATTGAAAATAGGAGACATTACTATAAGAAAACTTGGGATTAGGTTTTGATTAAAAAATATTAGATATTCTGAGTAGAAAACATAGGATTAGTGAGTATAGTAGTCATTCTTAAAAGAAAACATAGGACTGGGGTTTTGAATGAAAATTATGAGACATTCTGAATACAAATCATAGGATTAGAGTTTTGAATAAAAAATAGTAGACATTCCGAGAAGAAAACACAGGATTAAGTTTTGATTGAAAAAATATGAAACATTATGAAAATAAAACATAGGATTATTGTTTTGTTTAAAAATAGAAGACATTCAAAAAGAAAAACATATAGATTAAGGGGATTGATTAAAAAATAGAGTCATTTAGCTACGATTATTGTTTTCAATTATAAAAATATCGGGCATTCAACAAAAGAAAACATAGGATTAGAATTTTGATTGGAAAATATGAGACATTCCAAAAAAAACATAGGATAAGGATTTTTATTGAAAAATATGAGACATTCCAAAAAAACATAGGATTATGGTTTTGTTTGGAAATTAAGAGTCATTACTCTATGAAAGCATAGGATTATGGTTTTTATTTAAAACAAAAAAATAGGGGACATTTGCAAAAGAAAACATATGATTATTATTTTTATTCAAAAATAGCAGACATTCCCAAAAGGGAAAAATAGATTAGGATTTTGATTAAAAAATAGGAAGCATTCAAAAGAAAACATATTATTAGAATTTTTAATCAAAAAAATAGGATGCATTACAAAAAGAGACATATGAGACATTACTAAAGTAAAACATACAATTACTCGGTTTTTAAATAAAAATACTCTAACTTTTTGTTTTCTTTTGAGAAACTGGATTAATAGGAGACATTAAAAAGACATATAATTAAAGCTTTTTACAAAATAGGACAAATTACAAAAAGAAAACATAGGATTATGGTTTTGATTCAAATCTAGTACCATTGTGAAAAGAAAACATAGGATTAGAGATTAGTGTTTTAATTGAAAAAATGGGAGACATTACAAAAAGATAGGATTAGGGTTTTTGATTTAAAAATAGTAAAATTACTAAAAAGAAAAACATAGGATTAGCGTTTTGATTAAAAAATAGTAGAAATTATAAAAAGAAAACATGGGATCAGGGTTTTGATTTAAAAAAATAGTAGAAACTACAAAAGAGAATATCTGATTATGGTTTTGATTGAAAAAAATATAGAAATTTAAAACATGGGATTTGAGTTTTTAATTCAAAAAAAGGTGACATTACTATAAGGAAACATGGGATTAGGGTTTTGATTTAAAAATCATAGACATTCCATAAAGAAAATATAGGATTAAGGTTTTGATTGAAAAATAGGAGCCATTCTAAAAAGAAAACAAAGGATTAGTGTTTTTGATTAAAAACCAAAAAATAGTGGACATTTAAATAAGAAAACAAAGGATTCGGGTTTTGATTGAAAGATAGAGTAAGTAATGTTTGTTTTGGAAATGTCTCTTTTTTTACAAAAACAAAAGACATTTAAAAAAGAAAAACGTAGGATTAGGGTTTCGATTAAAAATAAAAAAAATAGTTGACATTTCCAAAAGAAGACGTAGGATTATTGTTTTGATTAAAAAAATGAGGCATCCCGAAAAGAAAACAAAGGATTAAGGTTTTGATTCAAAACTGAAACATAGGTCATATTTAGAAAATAAAACATAGGATTAGAGTTTCGATTCAAAAATAGCAGACATTTTCAAAAGAAAAAAAAAGGATTAGGTTTTTCATTGAAAATAAGTAGACATTCTGAAAATAGAACATAAGATTATGAGTTTTGATTAAAAAATACTAGACCTTCCAAAATGAAAAAAAAGGATTAATGTTTTGATTCAAAACTGAAAAATTTGACACGTTCTGAAATGAAAACATAGGATTATTCTGCTGATTGAAAGATAGGAGGCATTCCAAAAAAAAAAATAAGATTAGGTTTTTAATACAAATATAGTATGCATTGTGAAAAGAACCAAAGGATTAGGATTGTGATTGTCAAAAATGTGTCATTACAAAAAGCAAACATAGGATTACAATTTTGATTGAAAAATTGGAGACATTTCCATAAAAAAATAAAGGATTACGGTTTTGATTAATAACCAAAAATAGGGGATATTTCGAAAAGAAAACATAGAATTAGGGTTTTGATTCAAAAATAGCAGATATTCCCAAAAGAAAACCTAAGATTAGAGTCTTTATTAAAAAATAGGAGGCATTCCAAAAAACTTATTATTACGGTTTTCATAAAAATATATCAGACATTACAAAAAGAAATCATACTATTATTGTTTTGATTCAAAAATAGGAGTCATTCCGAAAAACAAATATAGGATTATGGTATTAATTCAAAAATTGGAGGCATTACCATAAAAGCATAGGATTACGGTTTTTATTCATAAATATTAGACAATCTCAAAAGAAAACATAGTATTAGGGGTTTGATTCAAAAATAGGAAACATTACTATAAGAAAACACATGATTAATGTTTTTATTCAAAGATACTAGACATTTTGATAAGAAAAACAGAATTAGAGTTTTGATTGAAAGATAGGAGTCATTACTTTTAGAAAAATATTGGATTAGGTTTTGATTAAAAATAGTAGACATTAACAAAAAAAAAAACATAAGATTGTTTTTGATTGAAGAAAAGGATACATTCTGAAAGAAAAACGTAGGACTATGATTTTTATTCAAAATTAGGAGGTATTATGAAAACAAAACATAAGATTACGGTTTTGATTAAAAACCAAATAATAAGGGATATTTCCGAAAGAAAACTTACGATTAGGGTTTTGATTTAAAATTCTAATCTTATGGTTTTCTTTTGAGAATGTTTACTATTTTTGAATCAAAACAATAATCGTAAGTGTTCTTTTCGTAATGTCTCATATTTTTTTAATCAAAACCCTAATCCTAAGTTTTTTTTATTGTCTCATTTTTTTCAAACAAAACCGTGATCCTATGATTTCTTTTTGGAATATCTCCTATTTTGAATCAAAACCCTAATGCTATCTCTTCTTTTGCGAATGCCTGCTATTTTTCAATCAAAACACTAATTCTATATTTTCTTTTAGTATATTTTTTGGTTTTTAATAAATACCCTAATCCTATGTTTTATTATAGTAATGTTTTGATTGAAAACATAAGATTAGGGTTTTTCATTGGAATATCTCATACATTTAATCGAAACCATAATGTTATGTTTTCTTTTCATAACGCATCCTATTTTTGAATAAAAATCCTAATCGTATGTTTTCTTTTCTTAATGTCTTTTATCTTTCAATCCAAACCTGAATCTAATGTTTTCCCTTCTTAATGTTTATTATTTTTTCGTCAGAACCCTAATCCTATGTTTTCCTTTATTAATGCCTCCTATTTTTTAATCAAAACTCTAATGCTATGTTTTCTTTTTGGAATATCTGGTATTTTTTAATCAAAACCATAATCCTAAGTTTTATTTTGAAAATGCCTCCTCACTACAAGAAAAACATCAATTAGCTTGGGACAATTCCCTACCTAAAATTCTAAAATCCCTAGGTAATATTCATTAGCGAGGGATCTCCCACGGATCAACATCCCTGGGTAATATCCTCGTGGGTAATACTTTACCCAGGGATTTTATAATCCCTAGCTAAATGGCAACAAATTATTCCATGGGTAAATAATAAATTTCCTGTGTAATTAATGTTAATCAATTCATCAAAAATAATTAATTTGCTTCAAAATATTTCCTAGGAAATCTGTGGGTAATTTAAGTTAATTGATTCATCATAGACAAAGAATTTGTTTGGAAATGTTTCCTGGAAAATCCCAATGTAATGTTAGCTAGGGATTTTTCATAGGCAATCCATTGGTAAATTTTTAAAAAATTGAAATGTTAGTACGTAGGTAATTCCTGGGTAATATTTACCAGGGATTATGTCCTGGGTAATTGCATGTAGCAGTAATGAATCATAGCCTTGGTAATCCCTTGCTAAATATACTTAGGGATTATTTGCCAGGTAATCCGTTGGTAATAAAATTTGAAAAAAAGGATTAATCCCCTGGTAATCTTTTGCTAATATAAAACAAAGTTTTAATTATTTATTTTAAATTATATTATAAATTATAATACAAAAACCCGTATTAAATCATGGATTTAGAACAATTAGTAAATTTTACTATAATATGCTAAAAATAACAATTGCGATTTAACATAACGAACTATGAAAGATTATATTAAACATTGTCAAAGACATTAAAAAACAACGCAGTTCATATTCAAAATAAATGCAAGCACATATAGCTGATATAAGTGGCAAGTACTAAAAATCAACACTATCACAAGAAAGTAACAAATACTAGAAATATGTCACGAGATAAGAACATTAACTACTAAGTTGGTGGAGTAGGATCAACATCTTCATCATGACCACATTGATTTATTTGAGAAGGTGCTTGATTTTGAGATATAAGTGATTGTAGCATTCTCCTCACTACAGCAACCTCTTGTCAAGTTTCTTGAAGCTCTTTTTGAGTTTCTTGATGTTCTTGTTGGTGCTACTCTTCTTGGATTTATAGTTGATTACAAACAAATGCTAACTCATTTTGTAAATCTTCATTATTTTGCATAGTAGATGTTTGCATACTGCCCACCAATTATCCTTGTCGCGTTTCATGCATGGATAAGATGGATAATATACTTGTGTCGCTTGTGTAGATAAAATGAAGGGCTCATCCTTGGTATACCGTCTTTTGTGATTGATATCCACAAGATTGTAATTCTTATGTATCTTCATCCCAACATTTCGAGTTAGATCAAACCAATCACACTTGACCAATGTACTCCTTTTTATTGGTAGTGTTGGATACTTTAATTGTATAATCTCCCTCAAAAGACCATAATCATCATATGATGTTGCACTATAATTAGAACCCTTTACACAAACTCCACTATTTATTGTCATTCTTCTCACACCATGCTCAGTTATGTGGATTTTATATCCTTTGATAAAATGCAATGGATAAGTCATCACAACTTTTAAAAACCCAGTTGTGAGATCCTTCATCATTTGATTGGTCACATTATTATTGGGATCCCATGCCTACATAATAAGATGTACTGTTAATATTAATAGACAAAAAATCAATCTAATAATATTGATAAATAAGAAGAATATATAAAGGTTAAGACTTACATAAATCTTAAACAAGTTAGCAAATTCATTTTCCAATTTATTGTCAACTTGTGCATCAGTTGTATTAGGTGTATTTCTGACAACCTCTTACGCAAATATCCTTCAAAGGCAAACCCATTCGTGTTCGTGTTAAAAAAACTAAAAGTTTTCTATTTGATTAAATTGAAGTAGAGAAGTATAATTGACATATTGTTGAACCTCATCACAATTTAGTAAGACATAAGTTTGAGCTTTATGGTATTCTTTATCAATCAAATGTCTTGATTTTGCTTGCCCATATGATCGAGCAGGAAAACCGAATATTGATAAAAGACCTTCAGATGTTTCAACCTCTCTTCCATCATCATTACGAGGTACTTTTCTTAACTTTGTGTTCACATGAGACTCAAAGTAATATGAACAAAAAGTTGATGCTTCTTCACCTATGTACGCATTACAAATTGAACCTTCAACCTTGGCTTTGGTAGTTACTTTCTTCTTTCAATGATGCAAGAACTTAAATTATAAATAAGCATAGTTATATTAAATTGAAAAATAAACATTATACAAAATCATATAGGATGAATTTATATTAAAGTTTACCTCTCAAAATCAGTTCATCAAAAGATATTACACTGGCCCTGCTATCTTTGCTTCATATGGTAATTAAATTAGAAGATGTTTCATTGAGTCAAAGAAACCCAGAGGGAATATACGCTCCAACTTGCACAATATTATAGGAATTTCTTCGATAAGCCTATTCATGTCTTTCACCCTAATCATCGAACAAGTAAGGTCTTTGAAAAGTAATCTTAGCTTTGTCAAAGCTTTCCATACCGACAATGGTAATAATTCACAAAAGGCTATGGGGATTAACCTTTGCATGAATACATGGCAATCATGGCTTTTCATTCCATACATCTTATACTTTCACATATCAACACACCTTGCCATTGAAACATACCCATCTGGAAACTAAAGTTGACTTACCCATTCACAAACAACATTTTTTTACTCTTTAATTAAGCTATAGCAAGCTTTAGGATATTTCTTGGTCGCTTCATTTTTTTTAAAATTCTTTACACTTGCAATATATTTTCACATCCTCTTTTGCTTTTGCATTGTCTTTGGTTTTGCCTTCCACATCAATCACAGTATCAAACACACTTTTAAAAACATATTTTTCAATGTGGATGAAATCAAGATTATGGCGGATGAGATTAGTGATCCAATAAAGAAAATCCCAAAATATGTTAAGCTTGTGCCATCCACTTGACTTACAAATAGGAGCATTCCATTGTACAGCACCAACTTTTGTTATTTTCTTCAACTTTAAGACTTCGATTTGTTTCAAAAATTGATGCCCAGAAAAAAATAGACAGAGATGGTGACTCTTCAATCTTGTTCTTTATGAAATCATATATGTTTCTTTTGAAAGGGCAATGTGTAGGTAGGAATTCCCGATGACAATCAAACCACAAAACTTTACCACCATTAACAAGGCTAAAAGACTTTAATTTATCCATATAATATGGACAAGCTTATTTTTCCTATTGTACTCCATTCTGATAGCATTACAAAAGCTGGGAAGTCACTAATGGTCCACATGAGTAAAGGTCTCATCTGAAAATTTTGTTTCTTGGACACATCATATGTCTGTACTGCAACATTCCACAAATGTTTTAACTCTGCAATTAATGGTTGCAAGTACACATCTAACTTTTCATTTGGGTTTTTGTGGCCAGGTACAATAACAGTTAAGAACAAATAAGGGTCCTTTATACACAATCCACGGCGGCACATTTTATGGTGTGATAATAACAGGTTAACAAGAATATTGCATTCTTGATTGTCCAAATGGTTGTAACCCATCTGTAGACAACCCAAGTGTTACATTTCAAGCCTCTGATGCAAAAAGAAGATGTATGAGATCAAATTACTTCCATGCTTTAGCCTCAGAAGGATGGCAAATCATGCCATCTTTTTTATCATGACCTTTGTGCAACCTTATATCCTTCGCCGTCA
Source organism: Dioscorea cayenensis subsp. rotundata (assembly GCF_009730915.1). Lineage (NCBI taxonomy): Eukaryota > Viridiplantae > Streptophyta > Magnoliopsida > Dioscoreales > Dioscoreaceae > Dioscorea > Dioscorea cayenensis. The sequence goes on from NC_052490.1 coordinate 11,547,788, forward strand.
CCTTTGAAGCATACAATCTTTGTAGTCTAGGTGTTAGAGGAAAATAATACATCTTTTGATTATATGAATAATCTTTGTGATTCCCATGCGCTCTTCTTAGCTTTTTATATCGAGCATGGTCACAAACCTTGCAACTTCTTCTGCCACTATCCTCACCCCAATATAACATACATCCATTTATGAAACAATGTATTTTCTCGCATGGAAGACCCAAGCCAGCAACAAACTTCATTGTATTATAGAAGTTAACAACCAACTTATTAGTATTTGGTAATGCCTCTTTCATAAATTGCAATACAGCATCACAATCCTCTCTAACATTTGAAACTCAGATTTTATTGTTAATAATCTTGCAACGGTAGATAATTGAGTGTGCGCTTCACATCTAGTCCATAAAGATTCTTCTTCTATATCAAGTATGTCATACAATTTTTGAGTTGTATGGTTTGGCATTTCCTCTTCTTTTGCATCATAATATGGATAAAAGTTAGGACCAATTACATCAATAATCATGTCCCTGTATGAACTTGATCCTTTCACACTTGCGATCTCAAAAAGTTGCACTGAGTTTCACTGCAATTTGCATATACTAAAGGTTCCCCATGACATACCCACTAATGATAATCTTGAGTAAACCCATTCCTCGAAGGTGCAACTTCACATTATCAACCACTTCATACCGTCGATTTTGACACTTACAACAAGGGCATCTTATTTTATCACCATCAATAAATCTCGGTTGGTCACAAGCATATTGGATGAATGACTCTACCCCAACAACAAATTCAAGAAAAATGAATCTATGTCAGTGTGTAAGTCTATTATACATCCACTCCCGATTAGTTCCCATTTATATTCTGATAACATAGAACAATATGATTTTTATAATTAACACATGTTTATAGATTAGAAATATACCATATATCCTGACATGAATACTATTAAAAAAATATATTTTCAGAGTTAAATAAAATTGCAAATTCAAAATGAGCCTACAAATAAATTGAGATAGATTAGGTGAACATGGCATACTTTATGGTTGACAAATATAAACAAATCTTAAATTTTTTTTTTGATAGAAATATAGGAGACATTCCAAAAATAAAACATATGGTTAGGTTTTGATTCAAAAATAGGAGGCATTCCAAAAAGAAAACATAGGATTAGTGTTTTAACTGAAAAATATGAGACATTTTTATAATAGGAACCGCTCCAATTATAGAAATGTCCAAAAATCATAATGAATATTATATTTGACTCAAAACTTTAATCCTACGTTTTCTTTTTCGAATGTCTCCTATCTTTCAATCAAAACCCGAATCCTATCTTTTAAAAGCCAAATCTTATGTTTTCTTTTAGGAATGTGTCCTACTTTCAGTTTTGAATCAAAACCCTAATTCTTTTTTTTTTCTTTTCAGAATGTCTCAATTTTTTTAATCAAAACCCATATACTATTTTTTGTTTTGATAATGTCTGCTAGTTTTTAACCAAAGCCCTAATCCGATGTTTTCCTTTGGAATGTTTCATATATTTTAATCAAAACCCTAATCCTATGTTTCCTTTTCGGAATGTGACCTATTTTTCAATCAAAACACTAATCCTATATTTTTTTGGAATGTCTTCTATCTTTTAAGCAAAACCCGAATCCTATCTTTCAAAATTTAAATCTTATGTTTTCCTTTAGGAATGTCTCCTATCTTTCAATCAAAACGCAAATCCTATCTCTCAAAATCTGAATTCTATGTTTACTTTTGGAATGTCTCCTATTTTTTAATCAAAACCTAATCCTACATTTTCTTTTTGAAATGCCTCCTATTCAAAAATAGGAGTCATTCCGAAAAGAAAACATAGGATTAGGATTAGGGTTTTCATTGGAAATGTTCCCTATTTTTCAATTTTTAATCAATACTCTAATTGTATGTTTTCTTATATTAATGTCTCCTATTTTTTAATCAAAACCCTAGCCCGATGTATTATTTTCGATAATGGCTTATTTTTTCAATCAAAATCTGTAATCCTATGTTTCTTTTCTTAATGTATCCTATCTTTCAATCAAAATACAAATCCTATGTCTACTATTTATTGCTTTTCAATCAAAACCCTAATCCCATGTTTTCTTTCAAGAATGTCTGCTAATTTTTCAACAAAACCCATAACTGTATGTTTTCTTTTCGGAATGTTTCCTACTTGTTAGTTTTTAATGAAAACCCTAATCATTTGTTTTCTTTTCAGAATGCCGACTATATTATAAAATAGTACCCTATTTCTATATTTTCTTTTTTGGAATATCTCCTATTTTTCAGTTTTAAATCAAAACCCTAATCTTATGTTTTGTTTTGGAAATGTGTCCTATTTTTTAATCAAAATAAAAATCGTTTCTTTTGTTTTGAGAATGCTGCTAATTTTCAATAAAAGCCCTAATCCAATGTTTTTTTTCGTAATGTATTCTATCTTTCAATTGAAACCCGAAGCCTATGGTTTTTTTAACGTGTCCTATTTATCAGTTTTCAATCAAAACTCTATTCCTATTATTTCCTTTCAAAATATTTGCTATTTTTTGTTGTCAAAATATCGCCTATTTACTAGTTTTGAATCAAAACCCTAACCTCTATTTTCTTTTCTAAATGTCTACTATTTTTAAATTAAAAACCAAATCCTTTCATTATTTAATAGGATTAGGCTTTTGAATCAAAACCCTAATATTATATTTTCTTTTAGCAATATCAGCTACATTTCGGTATGGAATCAAAACCATAACTTATGTTTTCTTTTCAGAATGTCTCTTATTCTTTAAAAACATAATCCTTTCTTTTCATTTCCCAATGTCTCTTATTATCTTAGCATTACCGGTAATAGGAGACATTAAGAAAAGAAAACATAGGACTTGGGTTTCCAATCAAAACCCTAATCTTATGTTTTATTTTTGGAATACCTACTATATTTGAATCAAAACCCTAATCCTACTATATTTCCACTTTTGAGTTAAAACCCTAATCCTATGTTTTTTTTTAATGTCTCATATTTTTTAACCAAAACCTTAATCACAAGTTTTTTTTGGAATGCCTCCTATTTTTAAATCAAAACCATAATGTTATGTTATCCTTTGGGAATGTCTCCTATTATTGAATCAAAACAATAATCCTATATTTTCTTTTCATAATGTCTCATATTTTTCAAATAAAACTCTAATGCTATGTTTACTTTTGTGAATGACTCCTATTTCTGAATCAAAACCCTAATCCTATATTTCTTTTCGGAATATCTACTATGTTCAAATAAAAACCCTAATTCTATGTTTTCTTTTGAGAATGTCTGTTATTTTAGAATTAAAACAATAATCGTATGTTTTATTTTCATAATGTCTTATATTTTTCTATCAAAACCCTAATCCTATGTTTTCTTTTCGGAATGCTTACTATATTTGAATCAAAACCCTAATCCTATATTTTCCTTTCGAAATGGCACCTATTTTTTTAAATCAAAGCCTTAATCCGATCTTTTATTTTAGAAATGTCCCCTATTAATCAGTTTTAAATCAAAATCCTAGCCATTGGTTTGTTTTTAGAATATCAACTATTTTTGAATCAAACCCCTAATCCTATGTTCTTAATTCCTAATGTCTAGTATTTTATTAAACCACTTATTGTTCACTATTTTTGAATCAAAAACCTAATCCTATATTTCTTTTCAAAATGCCTCATATTTTTGAATCAAAATACTAATCCTATGTTTTCTTCTTGAAATGTCTACTATTTTTTAATCAAAACTCTAATCCTATGCTTTCTTATAGTAATATCTCCTATTTTTCAATGAAATCCCTAATCTTATGTTTTTTATTCTGAATGCCTATTATATTTGAATTAAAACCTTAATCATATGTTTTCTTTTTGAAATGACTCCTATCTTTTATTCATGACATGAATCCTATGTTTTCATTTCTTAATTTTTCTTATTTATTAGGTTTGAATCAAAACCTAATCCTATGTTTTCTTTTCAAAATGTCTCATTTTTTTTAATCAAAACCCCACTCGTATCTTTTTGTTTAGGCATCTCTGTCTATGTTTTCTTTTTAGAATGTTTCATATTTTTCAATCGAAACACTAATTTTATGTTTTATTTTAGGAATGTCTCCTATTCATCAATTTTTAATCAAAACCATAATCCTATGTTTTCTTATAGTAATGCCTCATATTTTTCAATTAAAACCCTAATCTTATAATTTTTCATAGGCAACGTCTTCTATTTTTTCAATCAAAATACTAATAATATGTTTTCTTTTTATAATGTCTAATATTTTTCAATCAAAATACTAATCCAATGTTTTCGTTTTGCAATGACTCCTATTTTTGGATCAAAACACTAATCTTATATTTTCTTTATGGAATGTCTGGTATTTTTTAATCAAACCCTAATCCTATGTTTTTGTTTGGAAATATCACCTATTTCTTAGTTTTTCATCAAAACCCTAATACCATATTTTCTTATAGTAATGCCTCCCATTTTTCAATCAAAACAATAATAATATTTTTCAATCAAAACCCTAATCCTTTATCTTCCTTTCGATTTAAAATTAAAAAATATGAGACATTTCGAAAAGAAAATATAAGAGATATTGCTATAAGAAAACATAGGATTAAGGTTTTGATTAAAAAATATGAGACATTACTATAAGAAAACAAGGGATTAGGATTTTGACTCAAAAATAGCAAACAAACTGAAAGGAAAACAAAAGATTAGGTTTTTCATTAAAAAAATAGGAAATATTACGCAAAGAAAACATAGGTAAGGGTTTTGGTAGAAAATTGATAAATAGGAGACATTAAAAAAAGAAAACATAGAATTCGGGCTTTGATTGAAAGATAAGAGACATTCCGAAAGTAAACATAGGATAACTGTTTTGATTGAAAAATATGAGACATCACCAACAGAAAACATACGATTATTGTTTAGATTAAAATATAGCAGACATTTCTAAAAGAAAATATAGGATTACTGTTTTGATTAAAAAATAACAAGCATTCCAAGAAGAAAACATAGGATTAGAGTTTTTATTCAAAATTGAAAAATAGGAGCCATTCATAAAAGAAAATATGGAATTAGGGTTTGATTGGAAAATAAGTGACATTTCGAAAAGAAAGCATAGGATTATGGTCGGAATGTCTCATGATTTTTTAATCAAAACCATAATCTTATGTGTCCTATTTTTGATAAAAACCGTAATCCTATTTGTCATAATGAAAAAATAGATTAGGGTTTTGATTCAAAACACAAAAGACATTACTATAAGAAAGCATAAGATAAGGGTTTTGATCAAAAAATAGTAGACATTCAGTAAAAGAAAAAACATAAGATTATGGTTTTAATTTAAAACAGAGATTCAAAATTAGCAGAGATTCAAAAAATAAAAGAAAATATAGGATTCGGGGTTTGATTGAAAATTATGAGATATTCCCAAAAAGAAAAACGTGGGATTAGGGCTTTGGTTCAAAATTGATAAATAGGAGGCATTAAGAAAAGAAAACATAGGATTCGGATTTTGATTGAAAGATAGGAAATATTCCAAAAAGAAAGACATAGGAATAGGGGTTTGATTGAAAAATATGAGACATTGCCAAAAAAAATGCATACAATTATTGTTTAGATTAAATAATAGCAGATATTTGAAAAACAAAACATAGGATTGCTATTTTGATTCACAAATAGCAAGCATTCCGAAAAGAAAATATAAGATTACGGTCTTTATTCAAAATTAAAAAATAGTAGGCATCAAACGAAACATATGATTAGTGGTTTTATAAAATGTACGAAACATTACAAAGGAAAACATCGGATTAGGGCTTTGGTTAAAACTAAGCACACATTAGCAAAACAAAGATAATATGGGTTTTGATTAAAAAAAATTGAGACATTCCGAAAAGACAAAAAAAAGAATTAGGGTTTTGATTCAAAAGTAAGTAGGACACATTGCCAAAGAGAAACTAGGACTTGGCTTTTAAAAGATACAATTCTTGGTTTTGATTGAAAATAAGAGAAAAGTATAGGATTGAAAAATAAGAGATATTCGAAAAGAACATAGAGTATTAGTATTTTGATTGAAAAATAAGAGACATTAGTAAAAGAAAACAACGAGGAAGAATTGGGATTTTATTCAAAGAGAGGCATTACAAAGAGAATATAGGATTAGGATTTTCATTGCAGAAAATAGGAGACATTACTGAAAGGAGATATAAGTAATAGGTGGTTTTGATTCTCAAGTATAAGTAGTCAATACTACCAAAGACAGTAGGATTTCGGGTTTTGACCTGCAAATAGGAGACATTACAAAATAAAGCGGACATCTCCCTAAAACAAAAACGTAAGATTAGTGTTTTGATTCAAAAATAGGAGGAATTGGAAAAGTATATAGGATTAGGATTTTTATTCGCGAATACGAGGAATTACAAAACATCGATTAGTTTTTGATTTAAAAATAGTAGCCATTCCTGAAAAGTAAATATTGATTAAGTTTTGATTATGAGACATTACTACTAAGAGAACACGGATTAGGGGTTTTATTCAAAATAGTAGATATTCCGAAAAGAAAACATAGTATTATGGTTTCAATTTGAAAAGATATGGTCTAGAAAGAAAACAAACAATTATTGTTTTGATCTCAAAAGAAATGACATTCCCAAAAGAAAACATAAGATTAGGGTTTAGATTAAAAAATTGGAGGCATTTAAAAAATGAAAACATAGGACTAGGGTTTTGATTAAAAAATATGAGACATTACAAAAAGAAAACATAGGATTATTGTTTTGATTCAAAAATAGAAGACATTTCAAAAAGAAAATACAGTATTATTCTTTTGATTAAAAAATAGTAGATATTTCCAAAATAAAACATAAGGTCATAGTTTTTATTCAAAATTGATAAATAGTAGACATTAACGGAAAAGATAAGATTTAGTTTTTGTTTGCAAATAGTAGACATTTCAAAAAGAAAACATAGGATTAGGTTTTTGATACAAATTAAAAAAATACGAGAAATTTCAAAAAGAAATCATAGGATTAGGGGTTTGATTGAAAAATAGTGGACATTCCCTTAAAAAAAACATAGGATTAGGGTTTTGATTAAAAAATAGGAGCCATTAAGAAAAGAAAATATAGGATTCTAATTTTGATTGAAAGATATGAGACATTTAGGTATTCCAAAATAAAACATAGGATTAGGTTTTTCATTGAAAAATATGAAACATTACTATAAGAAAACATAGGGTTTGGTTTTGATTGGAAAATAGAAGCCATTCCAAAAAAAAAAAACCATTATGATTAGGGTTTTAATTGAAAGAAATGAGATATTCCCAAAAAAAAACATAATATTAGGGTTTTGATTAAAAAATATGAAGTATTACTAAAAGAAAACATAAGATTTGGGTTTTGATTAAAAAAATAGTAGACATTAAGAAAGGAAAAGATATGATTCAGGTTTTAATTAAATGATAGAAATCATCATTAAAAGAAAACATAGGAGACATTATTAAAAATTAGCAGACAATACTAAATCCTATTTTGCAATCAAAACATAAGGTTAGTGTTTCGATTAAAAAAATGTGACATTCCCAAAAAAAAAACAAGGGTTTTTATTAAAATCTGATAAATAGGAGGCTTTCTCAAAAAAGAAAATATTAAATTAAAGCTTTGATTCAAAAATAGGAGACATTATGAATAGAAAACATTGGATTAGGATTTTGATTCAGACATAAGAGACATGCCTAAAAAATAACATAGAATTAGGGCTTTGAATTAAAAATTAAAAAATTGAACACATTCCCAAAGTTAGATATAGGATCGGGGTTTCGATTCAGAACCAAAATATGATTTTGATTTTAGTAATGTCTCATATTTTTCAATCAAAACCCAAACCCTATGTTTTCTTTTCAGAATTCCTACAATATTTGAATTAAACCCCTAATTGTTTATTTTTTTGGGAATGTTTGCTATTTTTGAATCAAAACACTAATCCTACGTTTTCTATCAGAAATCTCCCCTATTTCTCATTTTTTAATCAAAAACCTAATCATATGTTTACTTATAGGGGCGTCTCCTATTTTTTAATCAAAATCCTAATCCTATGTTTTTTTTCCCAATGTCTCATATTTTTAATAAAAACCCTAATCGTATATGTTCGTTTTAGAATGTCTACTATTTTTGAATTAATACCATAATCCTATGTTTTCTTATAGTAATGCCTCAAAGTTTTCATTCAAAACCCTAATCCTATGTTTTTTTATATTATTGTGTCCTATTTTTCAATCAAAACCCTAATCCTATATTTGTCTTTTAGGATTGGGTACTACTCCTACTATTCCTCAATCAAAACCATAACATTCTGTTTTCTTATAATAATATCACCTATTTTTTATTCATACCCCTAATCCTAGCTTTTCTTATAGTAATGTCTACTATCTTTCAATCAAAACCCTAATCCTATGGTTTATTTTTCGCAATGGCCACTATATTTGAAGCAAAACCCTAATCCTATGTTTTTTTCTTTTCAAAATCCCTCTTATTTTTCGATCAAAACACTAATGAGTTGTTTTCTTTTCGGAATGTCTTCTATTTTTTAATAAAGACCCTAATCCTATGTTTTTTTTGGAAATGCGCCCTATTTTTTGGTTTTTAATCAAAACACTAATCCAGTGTTTAATTATAGAAATGTCTCTTATCTTTAAATTAAAATCCTAATACTGTGTTTTTTTTTGAAAATGTCTTATTTTTTTCAATCAAAACGCTAATTCTATGTGTTTTTTTATTCAAAATGTCTCATATTTTTTAATCAAAACAATAATCATATGTTTTCTTTTGCGAATGCCTAGTACTTTTCAATCAAAATGCTTATCCTGTTTGTTCTTATATTAATGGATCCCATTATTCAAGCAAAACCCCAATCCAATATTTTCTTGGAGTAATGTCCCCTATTTTTCAATCAACACTTTAATAGTATGTTTTCTTTTTGAAATACCAACTATATTTGAATCAAAACACTAATCTTACGTTTTGTATTTCGAATATCTTCAATTTTGTAAACAAAAATTGAACCTATGTTTTGTTTTCTCAATTCCTCATATTTCTTAATCATAATCCTAATTCTAGTATTTTTTTTGGAATGCCTCCTATTTTTTTAACCAAGACCCAAATCTTATATTTTCTTTAGGGAATGTCCGCTATTTTTGATTCAAAACTCTAATCCTATGTTATATTTTTGGAATATCTCATATTTTTCAATCAAAACCCTAATCCTATTGTTTCTTTTTAGAATGACTACTATATTTTAATCAAAAACATAATCCTATATTTTCTTTTGAGAATGTCTACTATTTTTGAATCAAAATCTTAATCCGATGTTGTTTTTTTAGCAATGTCTCCAATTTTTTAATCAAATCCCTACTCCTATGTTTTCTTTTCTTAATGCCTAATATATTCGAATCAAAAACCTAATCGTATGTTTTTTATTTTTTAAATGGCACTTATTTTTCTATCAAAACAATAATTCTTTATTTTCTTTTTGGAATGCTAGCTGTTTTTGAGTAAAAAACCGTAAACCCATATTTTATTTTTTAAATATCTCATACTTTTCAATCAAAACCCTAATTCTATTCTTTCTTTCCAGAATGACTACTATATTTTTAACAAAATCTTAATCCTATGTTTTCTTTTCGGAATCTCTACTATTTTTGAATCAAATCCCTAATCCGACATTTTTTTATAGCAATGTCTACAATTTTTCAATAAAAAAACCTACTCCTATGTTTTCTTTTCTTAATGCCTACCACACTTCGATCAAAAACACAATCCTATGTTTTTTTTTGAATGCCTCCTATTTTTCTATCAAAACAATAATTCTTTGTTTTCTTTTTGAAATCTCTCCTATTTTTAAGTAAAACACCAAATCCTATGTTTTCGTTTGGAATGTCTTATATATTTCAATCAAAACCCTAGTCTATGTTTTATTTTCGGAATGTCTCCAATTTTTCTATCAAAACACTAATCCTATGTGCCTTTTTCAGAATGTCAACTATGTATGAATCAAAACCCTAGTCCTATATTTTCTTATAGTAATGTCTCCTATTTTTCAATCAAAATCATAATGCTTTGTTTTCTTTTCTTAATGCCTAGATATTTGAATTAAAAACCTAATCCTATGTTTTCTTTTCGAAATACCTCTAATTTTTCTATCAAAACACTAATTGTAGGTTTTTTTTTTCGGAATGTCTCCTATTTTTAAATAAAACCTTAATCTTATGTTTTCTTTTGAAATGTCTGTTACTTTTCAGGTTTCAATCAAAGCCCTAGTCCAAAGTTTTATTATGCTAATATTTGCTAATTTTCAATAAAAACCCTAATCCTATGTTTTAATTTCAGAATGTATACTATTTTTAATCAAAACTGTAATCACATGTTTTCTTATAGTAATGTCTCCTATTTTTCATTCAGAATATTAATATAATGTTTTCTTAAAATAATGTCTCTTATCTTTAAATCAAATCTCTATTCCTATGTTTTCTTTTAGAAATAAAAAGGCTAATTCTTTGTTTCCTTATCATAACCCTAATCCTATGTTTACTTTTAGAAATGTTCCCTATTTTTCAATTTTTAATCAAAACCCTTATATAGTGCTTGGTTAGAGAAATGTATCTTTCTTCTCATAATGTCTACTATTTTGAATAAAATAGCTTATCCTATGTCCCCTATTTTTTAATGAAAACCCAAATCCTATTTTTTATTTTCGGAACGACTATAATATTTGAATCAAAACCCTAATCCTACATGTTTTTGTTTTGAATCTCTCATATTTTTCAATCAAAATTCTATTCCAATGTCTGCTATTTTTGAATCTAAACAATAACACTACAAGAAAACTATTAATTACCAGCGGAATTTACCCAGGAAACATTTTCTTGGGTAATTCGCCAAGAAACATTACCAAAGTAATTATTTCCATTTATTATTATTAACAAATTTCACATTAACTAAAATTTAATTCAGTTTTAATTTGATTTTTCTCACTTTTTTGAATTAATAAAACAATATTATAAAAAAATGAGTTGCAATGCAATTGGTTTTAACTATCTTGTTAATAGAATAATTATTATGATCAAATGCATATCTCAAATAAATATATAACGAATTATAAATTAAAAAAACACTTTTTCTAATTACTAATTTATAATATAAGTTTTGTGAAGGGTGTATTTGGAAAGAAAACCACACAATTTCTTTTGTGTTCATACCAACCAAATCCAAGTCGCACCAAAATTCTTTTCAAAAAAACATAATCGAAGTCAAACCAAGGTTATTTTCGTAATTATATCACAATGTCTCTGCCTCCTCTTCACCCCAACACTAATCCATGATCTTTGTCTCCTCTTCACCCAAACGCTAACCTCTTTCGCCGACGTTCTCATCGCCGAGGTCAAGCATGTCGAGGTCCTTGATCCCAACACCATCACTCCGCACGTCGCTGGCCCCGTGAGCCCGATGCCATCACTCTGCTTGATCTCAAGATTCACCGCCCGCCCCAACGCTCGATCCGTTCACTGTTTGCAAGGCTTCTCGACTTTGTTCTACTCTTCACTTAGGTTGTTGTTCAAGCACACTTTGATCTTGCTCTAATGTTTCTAGCTCACTTATTTCAAGCTCACTTATTTCTCCTGTGTGATTTCTAGACACAAGAGGACATAAGAGAACTGGGAGATGGTGATCAATCTGGTGAGCTATCTGTTTAACTTTTACCATTAAACTAGCCTTTCAATTAATTTACCGGATATATATTGTCAGGTCATCCATTTCACTCACTATAATGATTATTTTGTCCAAAATCAATAGCAACTTTGCATCTTTATTACAAAATATTTAATAATGTATTTGATAGCATGTATTTATAGTATGATAGTTGTATTTCAACATTAAGTTTAACATTAAATTAAAACCTTTTATGTATCTCTAATCAAAGACATGGCAATGGTTTATTGGTAAGAGTCATTTTCAGTAACAAAGTCAACAAGTTTTCAGCCAGTCTAATTAGAATGAAATTGGTGCTTTATCTTTAGAAAAAATAAGACTAATTGAGAGTCATTTTCAGTAATAAAAATCAACAAGTTTAAAGGCAGTCTAACTAGGATGAATTAGTGCTTTATCTTTAGAAAAATAAATTAATAAATAAATTTGTGACGTAGAGGACTGATATGCAAACCATACATTGAATACTAGTCTTTAGTACTTTGCTTTTGAGGTTGCAGCCTGACAGGCTGAGATTCACTTGTTCTGGAGCTTGGGAAATAAACATGAAACTTCTTGTTTTTTGTTTTTAATAAAAGGATATTCATTATTAGTTATTTTTTAAATGAATTAGCTATATAAAAAAATCAATATAAATTTAATTTTATTTGTTCTTATATTGGTTGTCTTATAGTACAGTAGTTCATATGTTGCTATATAATGTTTTTTGGAGTTTTTGTTTCCGAAAGACTTGTGAGAGTGTTCAGAAATTGTTTAGGTATGAACTTGATAAATTGGATTGTTTGAAATTTTCTTCATGGAAAATTATAAATGAGTGCATTTTCTAAAAGGTCATAGTTCATATGAATAGAAAATAGAATATATGTTTGAACATGTATTTTCTTTTATTCTTACAAATTAGTTCAGATTTGTTTCCCTTAATGAACTTTTATGATACAACTTTCCTTAGAAGAATGGGAGATTGGAGAATGTCATGCTGAATTAAAAAAGTATTGTTATTAATTAAAATGTAGATTTTTCAAGTTTGGAAACATTTTATTTTAATTAAGTATTAATTAGATCTAATTTTTCATATATTTTATATTTTAGAATTAATGCTGAATAGAGTAAAGACTGTAAAGCTACTTATTGCATTAAAGAAGTTTGTATCGCAGGTATTTGATGATCATAGACATAGAGTACAAGAATACAAAAACTTGTTGAAGAATGATGGGTGGTAGTACACAATGAGGAATACAGTCTCAATTATTGTCAAGTAAAACCTGAATATACTAGACTTTCTTTGGGTAACTATCTATTCATTTTCTTTGGTCCCAAATTAATGTATAGGTCTAACACCCATATTTGAATAAATGGTAACCAAATGAAGAGAGGTAAATGTCCAAACTCAAGTGACACGT
>NC_052490.1:11561967-11601853 GCF_009730915.1 Dioscorea cayenensis subsp. rotundata
AATGGCGGTACACCTTAGTTGCAATGCTTCTATTCTTGAGTTTAGGGAAAAATTTTTAACATTGAATGTTCTCTTGCTCTAGTTTTTCCTTGAATTTCTAAGAATGTTTGCCTGATGAATATTTGTGCACCACTCACTCATAAAACTCTTTCAGAAACTCAAGTTCGATGTTTAAGGGACTAATTAGTTTTGTTTCTTGTGTTATTTTGCAAAAAAAGGATAATGAAAAGAAAGAAAAAAAATAGATAAAAAATAGATTGTTTAACTATGCATTGGGGGTGGAAAGTGCTACCATCTATGAAGTATAAAGCTACTCTCATGAGTCAAATACTAGTTATGCCATAATGAGAGAAAGAGCTATCTCATGGGATGAGTAAAAGCTACCACTCCGGTAGAAAGAGGTACCACCTCGAAAGTGTGAAAGCCACCTTAGCGCCCGCTTTAGAAAGGGCTACCTTAAAGGATGTGTGAAGCTGCTACCTTCTTTTTAATTTTTTTTACTTTTTTGTAGATAAATAAGTCCCTTATACTTAGAACTTTGAGGAGTATACCTTGGGTTGACTTGATTGAATTTACACACACTTACACGACTTCAGGTTTGTTGTTCTTTTTTTGATTCAAGTTTTTAGCTACAACATTGATTTTTCATATTTAGTTTTGAGTTTCCCTTATTTATAGAATGCTCTCTTTGCATGTTTTGATGAACCTAAGGCCAAGCACTTCCAATATTTCCTTCGTATATAATTCATTATTTTAATTTTTGCTTGAGGACAAGCAAAAGCTTCAGTGTGAGGAAGTTTTATTAGTGCTTGTGTGATAAGAATGTGAAGTTTTCTTTCCTTATAATTAGCATTACTTTTATCAGGTTTTAGCGCTAATATGTGTGGATTTATATTACTTTCATGCGTATAGGGTTGTGAAGCAGAATGTTAAAGAAAGAAGCCAATGTAGGTCATGAACACACTATTTTGAGGAAATCTTGAGAAGGTTCAAACGCGAAGTCATAAGTCGGGTTCAAGATGCAAGAATGTGTGCCAACCTCCTTGTATTCAAGTTAGCACAATGATTTGGAGGGGCACAAAGGCAGTTACATTCGAGTATCCTGGCTTGTGCATTGATAGCAAGATCTTCAATAATGAAGCCGTTTATTGAAGAAGCAAGGTGATCTACGATGTAAACGTGTGCCTGTTTACATTATCTTGATGAAAACATGGATTTGAGAGTGTTTCGTGTTGTTACTGTAGCAGGTTCTGTTCACGACCGGCAAAAAAGTGAAGTTCAGAGAATCCACACAGGCGTGTTGACATTATCCATGCCCATGTGTAACTTCCACGAGCCCTAATGAAGAATCCACAGGGGCGTGTGGATGCCCGATTCCAGCCCAATTTAAAGCCCTTTTTCATCGCAATTTCATCATTATTTTCTCCATCATTTCCCCAACTTTCAAGAGGGTTGTGGCTAGGGTTTTGAAAGGTATTGGCAAGGGTTTTGGAGTGGTTCTATGGCTTCTAACTCGTGCTCCATTTGAAAGAAGGTTATTAGGGGAGCTTTTGTTGGCACCGATCTGGCGAGGTGTGCCCTAGGCCGGACAAGGGGACCTTTAGAGGAGACGAGGACACTCCACAAGACTATCAACACGACTACCGAAGTGGTTTTTCTATGGATTACTTGTTTTTACATTCGATTTCAATGTTCATTGTAAATAGCTCCATGGAGAGCTAAACCCCCTAGTGGGTACTTGGATTTGTAGGATGAATTTGTTTCATTAAACCTTCTATTATGCTTTCATTAATTGATGTTTTATTTGAGCTCCAATCTTGAATGCTTGACAGATTGAATGCTCCCTTAGAGTGACACTAGGGTTGAGAGTTCAACTTGGTAACCCTTGTGAGTGAGTGACACACCACGAGAGTTACACAAAGCTAGATTAGAGAGGGTTGAGAGGGTGAGTAGAGAGGTAGCGGAGCATCACTTTTCCCCTTTGACATGATTTATCCTACCTTCATTTCCTTGACGTCTTTGCGGTCATAGTTGAGTGAATGGACTAAGGGATGACCTTCCGCTGGGGCTTAGTTGCAAAGGCAACGGAGTGAAGTGTTGAAGTAATTTTAGCTCCTAGGGCTTAATTGTGACTAGGAACCTCTCACCATGACCAAAAGGGTTAGGTCTTTATCTAGGAAGAGGGTTTATCACTTGGAATCCCCAGAACTCAATGCGATTTATCCGAGTGCGAGGTGTTGAGATTGTTCGATTTCTCCTCTGGGACATGGTATAGAGTTAGTCATGGTTGAACTTAGATTTGGGACCGTGTATTGAAGGATTTTCATGATTCATTAATGTATTAATTAGGAAGCATAATAGTTGGTTATGCACTTGAAACGATTGTCCTAGGCGGAACAATATCAAGTACCCCATTTATATCGATTACCGTATCTCCCAATTTTATTGTGCCTTTCATTTTTATTTTTTTAATTGTTTTTTGATAAATCTCATTCATCGTACCCTCGATTTATTCTCATCATAATTAGATAGAAATCGTTGTGTTTCTATTCCCTATTCCATGTGGATATGATACACACTCGCGTGGGATTTATTACTTTGAAAACCGTGCACTTGCGGTTTACACGCATATTCGGTCGTGTCAGGTAGTCTTTTCTCGCAGTAGTTCATCAAATGTATACTTGTAATGCCCAAAATTCGACAACTCAAGAGTGGCTTTCATACTTCTAAGGTGATACCTCTTTCTACCATCTTTATACAATGTATTTACAAATAACCGGTAGGGCATCCCACAAGGAATTCGACTTTCCATTTTTTTTATTTTTTTATTTTTTTAAGCAAAGAACAATCATGGTCATTGAGCTATAGGTTTCACCTAAGTACAAGTGGCTCCACAATTAGGGTAAGGTGAGAGAAATAAGCGGTTTCCAAGATAAGAGTGAAGCTAACAATTAAGCTCAATAAAAATACACTAACACACTAGTGCCCCCTTACACTTAGAAATTCAACAAAATAAAATCATAGAGCATCCTAAGTCATGCCTCATCACAATGAATACAATAGTAAAACTCTCCCCTGTATTTAAACCATACATTGTCCTCAATATATAAATGCATGCATGAAGAAATGAATAAAGGACAATTAAAATTGAGGAGAAGTTCTAGGGGCTAGCCTGAACACTGGGACTCCACATGTATGTTTCTTGTTTCCATATGGCTCACATCCTACAAGCAAAAGGGGCACAAGTGAAGCTCAAGAAAAAGGAAAATAATAAATAAATGAAAACACTAATAAAAGAAAGATTGGTGATGCTCAAGAATCATTGATATGGCTCTTAACCTCAGTATGATAATCTGCATTAAAACAATCGAAATTAATCCATAAATGTAAGAAATCAGGGTACACATGATCCTGCCAAGGGTGTGTCTCTCCCCCAAAAAATCTCAGGAAAATTTCCCAAGAACTCAAAAGGGGAAGACACGATCATGTAAAGAGCAAGAGAACCGTGTGACCCTTCCTGGCACTAACGCATCAGAACCCTAATTTCTGAATTTTACAAAACTTCCATAACCAAGGCATGTAACCCCAACAATTTACAAAACAAATATGCAATGAATAGAAGCAAAAACACCAAGGATCAAACTGTAAATTAAGTAAGAGCATCACCAAATTATTCAAGAACTCAAAACAAGCAACTATATAAACTAAGAAAATGAGATGGGCAAAAACAACCAAAGCTTGGGTTGCCTCCTAAGAAGCGCTTGTTTAATATTACTAGCTTGAAGTACCTTATCACTTACCTTAGGGAGGCCTTAAGAGAGTGTGCTCCTTCTAGCTACAAGTTGCATAGCTACTTCCATTAAAGCACATACATACTTATCCCGGAGAGATACTTGTTAGAGGCTTCAACCAACTTTATTTAGGTCTTCAATGGAACAATTTGGGTTGGGAATTATCCAAGATTTGTACATGCACACGTGGGTCATTGTATGGCTTCTTTTTCTTACCCACAAAATTTTGAATTCCCAACATCTTCTTCTTGCCAAAGATGAGTTCGTTAAGTATACAAGAAGCTTTTTGTTTCAATGACTTTTAGTTTGCATCTTCATCTAATGTTTCGGTTTGAAAATAAAAATGTTCCCTCCGGCCATAGATCGTAAAGTTGATTCCAACGAATGAGAAGTGTGTAAGCTTGCTGGTGAATTCTTTGAGAACAACTTGGTCAAACTCCAAAATATGATACAAGGCTAAAGATATTGTCTTCATATTTCTCACTCTTCCACAATCAACCTCCTTATGGCTTATCCTATGAGCTCTCTTTAATGATAAATGTTTCATCAATTGACAGTTAGGCCTCCAAGGGAACAACCCGGGACACTAGTTGTTCAATTTTTTAGAAGGAATGTGTAAAGATTGCATCAACCTCTTTGCAATACTTAAATTAATTCCTTGAAGTTCTCTCTTCCTATAAACCCATTCATCCGTGTCAAAAGAGGCAACTTGTTCAAAGTCAATTATGTATGTTTCTTCAACCTCTTCAATTTTTTTTCTTCTCCCAATGCTCCCCTACTGCAATTGGTGGTGGTGTTTCCATTTCACTAAATGTGACCCACTCTTCACTCTCTTTATCCTGGAAAGATCTATCCTTTGCAAGGGCTTGTTCCTCCACCTGTGGGACTTCAGTTTCATGAGAATCATATGGTGCATGAAGTGCCTCTACTAATTTATGAATGTAAGCTTGATTACTCTATTACCCTTACATGACCCAAGTTTATTCTGCACCTGTGAGACTTCAGTCTCATGATGTTAGCTCCAACTCATTTGATCTGAATTAATTACAGTCTCATGAGATCCATATGGCTCATGAAGTGCCCCTATTAATTTCTGTATGTAAACTTTGTGGCTATCATATCCTTCCATGTCAAAAGTCTCATCCGGAATCAAAGCTTCATCTTGATTCAAATTATCCTCTTGTCTCAAATATTTCCAGCTGTACATGATTGAATTTTTCTCGGTTGAATTTTTCTCGGATGGGATTGAAAATTCTGTAGTTGTGAGTGGAGTTGAAAATTCATAAAAATACCGGAGTTTTAGAAAATTTCTAAAACCAATATCAATCTTATAATTCCATCAGTGATATCCCATCTCGTTCACTAGTTGTGCTATGCTTTTAAGGAGGTGGCTTAAAGAACGCAGGAGTTTTAAGCAATTTTCAAAACCAATCTAGATCTTCCAAGGTTGTACCTAATTCGTCCATAGCTTGACCTTCTTGAAATAACTGATGAATAAAAAAAATTAGGTAACCAAATAAAAACAAAATAATATATATATATACAGAAAAAGATAAATGGCTAGATCACTAGATTCCTAATGTTCCTAAGAATTGCTAGTCCCCGACAATGACGCCAAAAACTTGATGAGCTCTTTGCAAGTGCACGGGTCGTACACAAGTAATATAGTGGTACTTCGTGAGGGGTAAGGTTGTCGAACATTAGGGACTGGATTCAAAGTACTAATTGATCTTCTAATGTCTATATTTTTTAATCAAAACCATGATATTATGTTTTCATTTTCGTAATGTCTACCATTTCTCAGTTTTGCATTAAAACCCTAAACCTATGTTTTCTTTTCGGAATGTCTCCTATGTTCCAATAAAAAGCCTAATACTATGCTTTATTTGTGAAATGTCTCCCATTTTCTAGGTTTTAATAAAAAAACCTAGTAATATGTTTTTCTTTTGTAAATGTCTCCTATTTTTTTGGTTTTGAATCAAAACCATAGTCCTTTGGAATATTTTTTCCGAATAACTCCTATTTACGAATAAAAACATTAATCCCTATGTTTCTTTTTCACAATGTCTCCTATTTTTGCAATCTAACACATAATGGCATGTTTTTCTTTTTCGAATGTCTCCTATTTTTTTCGGTTTTTGAATCAAAAACCTAATCGTATGTTTTCTTTTCAGAATGTCACCTATTATTCGGTTTTGAATCAAAAAAATAATTGTAGGTTTTCTTTTGGGAATGATTCAAGTTTTTGAATCAAAACCCTAATTATATATCTTCTTTTTCGAAATGTCTCCTATTTTTTTAGTTTTTAATCAAAGCGAGTAATCCAACGTTTTTATTTGCCAAATGTCCGCTATTTTTTTGAATCAAAACCCTAATTCTATGTTTTTTCCTTTCAGAATGTTTTCTATTTTTTAATCAAGACCCTAATCTATGTTTTGTTTTTTGAATATCACATATTTTTTAATCTAACCCATAATCCCATGTTTGCATTTCGGAAAGTCTTCTACTTTTCGGTTTTAAATAAAAAAACTATAAGATGTTTTCTTTTTGTAATGCTCCTATTTTGAAATCAAAACCCTAATACTATGTTTACTATTTGGAATGCCTCCTAATTTTGAATCAGACACTAATCCAATGTTTTCTTTTTGGAATGTCTACTATTTTTTAATAAAAAAATAATCTTATGTTTTCTTTTTGGAATTATATGTTTTCTTTTCTTATGTCTCTTATTTTTTAATCAAAACTCTAATTCTACGTTTTTTTTTGGGAATGTCTCATATTTTCCAATCAAAACCCTAATCCTATGTTTTCTTTTCGGAATGTCTCCTATTTATTTTGTTTGGATCAAAAGTTTAATAATGTGTTTTTTTTTCACAATGTCACGTATTTTTCAATTAAAACAATACGTCAATGTTTTCTTTTAGGAATATCTCCTTTTTTTCAATTTTGAAACTAGACAATAATCTGATGTTTGCTTTTCGGAATCTCTCCTACTTAACGGTTTTGAAACAAAAACCTAATCCCATGTTTTCTTTTTCGGAATGTCTCCTATTTTTCATCATAACACTTATCCTATGTTTTTCTTTTGGAATGTCTCCTATTTTTTAATCAAAATCCTAATTTTATATTTTTTTTTAAATGTGTCCTATTTATCGGACTTAAATCAAAACATTTATCCAATATTTTCTTATCGGTATGTCTCATATTTTTTCATCAAAATTCTAATAAAATGTTTTCTTTTTGGAATGCCTCCTATTTTTTAATAAAATCCCTAATCCAATGCTTTTTGAAATGTCACATATTTTTTTATTCAAAAACCTAATCCTATGTTTTCTTTTCGGAATATATCCTATTTTTCATTTTTGAATCAAACCCTAACCATAATGTTTCCTTTTGTAATGTCTACTATTTTTTAATCAAAACCCTAATCCTATGTTTTTTTTTTCTGAATGTCTCCCGTTTTCAATCAAAAGCCTAATCCTATGTTTTATTTTCAGAATATCTCTTATTTTTTTATTTTCTATCAAACACTTAATCCTATGTATTCTTTTTGAAATGCTTCATAGTTTTCAATCAAAACAATAATTGTATGTTTTCCTTTAGGAATGTCTCATATTTTTTAATCAAAAACACCTATCTTATTTTTCCTTTTAAAAATATTTTCTATATTTGTGTTTTGAATCAAAAAGGTAATTATATTTATTCTTTTCAAAATGCCTCTTATTTTATAATCAAAACCCTCATCATATGTTTTCATTTCAAAATGTCTCATATTTTACGGTTTTAAATCAAAACCCTAATCCTATATTTTCTTTTAAGAATGTTTTCTATTTTTCAATTTTGAATCGAAACCATAATTATGTATTTTTTTGTTGGAATGTCTCCTATTTTTTAAGCAAACCCCTAATTCAATGTTTTTCCTTTTCGGAATGTCTCTTATTTTTTGTTTTTGAATCAAAACCCTAATGATATGTTTTCCTTTCAGAATTTTTTGCTATTTTACAATCAAAAGCCTAATCTTATATTTTCCTTTATGAATGTCTCCTATTTTTTTAATCAAAACCCTATTCCTATGTTGTTTATTTTCGGAATGTCTCCTATTTTTTGTTTTTGAATCAAAACCTTAATGATATGTTTTCCTTTCAGAATTTATACAATTTTGATATCAAAAGCCTAATCTTATATTTTCTTTTTTGAATGGCTCCCATTTCTCAATCAAAACCATTGAACTATGTTTTTTCTTCTTGGAATGTCTCCTATTTTTCAGTTTTCCGTCGGAAACATAATCCTATCTTTTTTTTTTCTAAATGTCTCCTAGTTTTCAATCAAAACAATAATTCTATATTTTCTCTTAAGAATGGCTACTATTTTATGATTTTGAATGAAAACATAATCCTAGGATCTATTTCGGGAATGGCTCCTATTTTTTCGTTTTTGACTCGAAGCATTAATCATATGTTTTCCTTTTACAATGTCTACTATTTTCTTAATCAAAACCCTAAATCAATGTTTTCTTTTATGAATGTCTCCTATTTTCAATCAATAGCCTAGAGTGAGCTTTTCTTTTAGGAATGCCTCCTATTATTTGATTTTTTATCAAAAACTTAATCCTATATTTTCTTTTCAGAATGTCTCCTATTTTTCAAGCAAAACATTAATTCCATATTTTCTTTTCGGAATGTCTCCTACTTTATGATTTTGAATCAAACCCATAAACATATGATTTTTTTCAAGAATGTCTCCTATTTTTAGGTTTTGAATCAAAATCGTAATTCCATGATTTATTTCTGGAATGTCTCTTATTTTTCGATTTTGAATCAAAAACCATAATCCTAAACCAATGTTTTCTTTTTAGAATGTCTCCAATTTTTCAATCAAAATACTAATCTTATGTTTTTTTTCGGTATGTCTACTATTTATCGGTTTTGAATAAAAGCCCTAATCATATGTTTTCTTTTTGTAATGTCTCATATTTATTAATCAAAAGCCTAATCTTATGTTTTCTTTTTGGAATGTATCTTATTTTTCCTTTTTAAATGAAAAGAACCTAATCCTATGTTATCTTTTCAGAATGTCCCCTGTTTTTTTTATTTTGTTTGGAATCAAAACACTAATAATTTGTTTACTTTTCGGAATGTATCCTATTTTTTAATCATTTCAAAATGTCTGCTATTTTTTTTGGTTTTTAATAACAAAACCTAATTTCATGTTTTTTTTTTCTTATGTCTCTTACTTTTTAATCAGAACCCTAATCCTATGTTTTCTTATCGAAATGTCTCCCATTTTTTAATTAGAACCCTAGTTATATGTTTTCTTTTCAGAATGTCTCCTATTTATTTGGGATTAATCGAAACCCTAATCCTCTATTTCTTTTCGCAATGTCTTGAATTTTACAATCAAAGCCATAATCCTATATTTTCTTTTCTAGAATATGTCGTTATTTTTAATTTTGAATCAAAACACTAATCCGATGTTTGCTTTTTGGAATGTCTTGTATTTATCAGTTTTCAAACAAAAACCTAGCCCTATGGTTTCTTTTTCAGAATGTCTCATATTTTTCTAGTTTTGAATCAAAACCCTAATCACATGTTCCCTTTTTGGAAGATCTCCTATTCTTTAATCAAAACCCTAATCTAATGTTTCTTTTTCGAAATATCTCCTATTTTTCTATCAAATCTCTAATCTTACATATTCACTTTTGAAATGTCTTTTATTTTTCAGTTTTTAATCAAAACCCTAATCTTACATATTTGTTTTTGAAATATCTTTTATTTTTCAAGTTTTAATCGAAACCCTAATCCTATGTTTTTGTATCAGAATGTCTTGTAGTTTTCAATCAAAATACCAATCCAATATTTTCTTTTGGGAATGGCACCTATTTTTTAATCAAAGCCCTAATCTTATGTTTTTTTTTGTAAATATCTCCTATTTTTCAATTAAAAACCTAACATTATGTTTTCTTTTCGGAATTTCTCCTATTTTTTTATTTCTTTCAATCAAAAACACTAATCATATATATCGAAAATGTCTAGTGTTTTTAATCAAACCTCTAATCCTATGTGCCCTTTTTAAAGCTTGATCCTATATTATTTTTGGAATATCTCATATTTTTTTATTTTCTATCAAGAACCTAATCCTATGCTTTCTTTTCGGAATTTTTCTTATTTTTCAATCAAAACACTAATCTATGTTTTCTTTGGAATGTCTCATATTTTTTAACCAAATGCCTAATCCTATGTTTTCCTTTCGGAATGTCTCCTATTTATTCGTGTTGAATGAAAAAATTAATTCTATGTTATCTTTTTGGAATGTCTCAATTAATCAAAAACCTAATAATTTGTTTACTTTTTGGAATGTCTCCTATTTTTGAATCAAAAACCTAATCCTTTCTTTTCGGAATGTCTGTTATTTTTGGTTTTTAATAAAAACCCCAATATCATGTTTTCTTTTCTTATGTCTCCTATTTTCTAATCAAAACTCTAATCCTATGTTTTCTTTTTGGAATGTCTCAAATTTTTTAATCAGAACCCTAATTCTATGTTTTTTCAGAATGTCTCCTATTTATTTGGGTTTAATCAAAATCATAATAATGTGTTTCTTTTCACAATGTCTAGTATTTTTCAATCAAACCCATAATCTTATATTTTCTTTTTGTAATATGTCGTTATTTTTAATTTTGAATCAAAACACTAATCCGATGTTTGCTTTTTGGAATGTCTTCTATTTATCGGTTCTCAACCAAAAACCAAGTCCTATGGTTTCTTTTTAGAATGTCTCTTATTTTTCTAGTTTTTAATCAAAACCCTAATCACATGTACCTTTTTTGAAGATCTCGTAAATTTTTAATCAAAACCCTAATCCTATGTTTTCCTTTCGAAATGTCTCCTATTTTTCAGTAAAAAACCCTAATCTTACATATTCATTTTTGAAATGTCTCTTATTTTTCTATTTTTAATCAAAACCCTAATCCTATATTTTTAATCGGAACGTCTTGTAGTTTGCAATCAAAATAGTAATCCAATGTTTTCCTTTGGGAATGTCTCCAATTTTTGATTCATAGCTTTAATCCTATCTTTTCTTTCGGAAATATCTCCTGTTTTTTAATCAAAAACCTAATATTATGTTTTCTTTTCAGAATGTCTCCTATTTTTTATTTTTCAATCAAAATACTAATCATATATTTTTCTTTCAAAATGTCTACTATTTTTTAATCAAACCCCTAATCTTATGTGTTCTTTTTTTAATGTCTTCTATTTTTCAATCAAAAGCTTGATCTATGTTTTTTTTTCGGAATGTCGCTTGTTTTTTTAATTTTCTATCAAAAACCTAATCCTATATTTTCATTTCAGAATGTCTTCTAGTGTTCATTCAAAAGACTAATTCTATGTTTTTCTTTTCTGGATTGTCTCCTACTTTTTAACATAATCCCTATGTTTTCTTTTCATAATGTTTATATATTTTCTTTTAGAAATGGCTCCTTTTTTAAAATCAAAACCATAATCCTATGTTCTCTTTTTCTAAATGTCTCCTATATTTTTCATTTTTGAATCAAAACCGTAATTCTAGATTTTCTTTTCGAATGTCTCTAATTTTTTTAGTCAAAAACTCTAATCGTATGTTTTTCTATTCCAAGTGTCTCCTATATTTTTGAATCAAAACACTAACCCTATTTTTATCTTATCGAATGTCTCCTCGTTATTGAATCAAAACCCCAATCCAATGTTTTCATTTCATAATTTCTCCTATTTCTTATTTTTGAATCAACACTCTAATCATATTTTTTCTTTTTCGAATGTCTACTAGTTTTATAATCAAAACCCTAATCCTATGTTTTCTTTTTCGAATCTCTCTTATTTTTCAGTCAAAAGCCTAGAGCTATGTTTCTTTTTTCGGAATGTCTCCTATTTTTTGGTTTTGTGTCAAAAATCTAATCCTACGCTTTTCTTTTTAGGAATGTCTTCTAGTTTTAAATCAAAACACTTATTCTATGTTTTGTTTTTGTAATGTCTCCAATTTTATGATTTTGAATGGAAACCATAATCCTATGCTTTTTTTTTCGTAATATATCCTATTTATGAATCAAAAACACTAATCGGATGTTTTCTTTTTAGAGTGTATCCTTTTTCAATCAAAACACTAATCCTATGTTTTTATTTCGAAAGTCTCCTATTTTATCAAAAGCCCAAATCCTATGTTTTTCTTTCGCAATGTCTCCTATTTTTCGGATTTCAATCAAAACCCTAATTATCACGTGTTTTTGGGAATGTCTCCAATTTTTAGTATTAAAACCCTAATCCTATGATTTCTTTTTCGAATGTCTCCTATTATGAATCAAAAACCCTAAATATATGTCTTCGTGATCGAATGTCCCACATTTTTCAATCACAGCCATAATCCCATCTTTTTGTTTCGGAGTGTCTCCTATTTTTCGATTTTGAATCAAAACTATAATCCATGTTTTCTTTTCGCAATGCCTCCTAATTGAATCAAAAACTAAATCCTATGTTTTCTTTTCGAAATGACTCCTATTCTTTTACTTTTAATCAAAACCCTAATGCTATGTTTTTTTTATGAGAATGTCTTCTATTTTTCAGTCAAACCCTTAATCCAATGTTTTTTTTAAGAATGTCTCATATATTTTGGTTTTTCAAAATGTCTCATATATTTCAGAAATGTGTCATATATTCCAATCAAAACCCTAATCCTATGTTTCTTTCTAGAATGTCTCTCCTATTTTTGGTTTTTGAATTAAAAACCCTAATCCAATGTTTTCCTTTCTTAATATCTCCTATTTTTTACTCAAAACACTAATCCTGTGTACATGTTTTCTTCTCCTAACGTCTCCAATTTGTCAATGAAAACCCTAATCCTATGTTTTCTTTTGTGGAATGCCTCCTATTTATATGTTTTTAATCAAACCCCTAATACTATGTATACTTTTCAGAATATCTCTTATTTTTCAGTTTTTAATGAAAACCATATTGCTATGTTTTCTTCTTGAAATCTCTCCTATTCAAAACCCTAATCCTATGTTTCTTTTTGTAATGTCTACTATTTATTGGTTTTGAATGAAAGCCCAAATCTTATATTTTTTAATCAAAACTCTAACACTCTATTTTCTTAATATACTATTTTCTATTTTTGAATCAAAGCCCAAATCCTATTTTTTCCCTTCGGAATGTCTCATATCTTTTGGATTTAAAACAAAACCATAATCTAACATTTTTTTATAAAGGAATGTTTCCTACTATTGAATCAACACCTTAATCATATGTTTTGTTTTTTGAATACCTCAAATTTTTTAATCAAAGCCCTAATCATATGTTTTATTTTTAGCAATGTCTCATATTTTTACAAACAAAACCCATAATCCCATGTAGTTCGTTTAGGAGTGTCCCCATTTTTGGGTTTCAATCAAAAACCTTACTCCTATGTTTTCTTTTTGGAATGACTCCTATTTTGAAATCAAAACTCAACGAGTTATGTTTTCTTTTTCGCAATGTCTCCTATTTTTCGGTTTTTTAATCAAACCTCTAATGCTATGTTTTCTTATCGGAATGTCTCCTGTTTTTCAATCAAAACTCTAATATTATGGTTTTTCTTTTCAGAATGTCTTATATTTTATGATTTTGAATCAAAACACTAATTCCAAGTTTTCTTTTCTTAATGTCTCATATTTTTGAATCAAAACCCTAATACTATATTTTTCTTTTCGGAATGTGCCCTATTTTTTGGTTTTGAATCAATTCAACAATAGTAGATTTTTCATAATGTCTCATATTTTTAATGAAAACCCTAATCCTATCTTATCTTTTCGGAATGTCTCCTATTTTGAATAAAAATTCTAATCCTATGTTTTCTTTTTAATTGTATCCTGTTTTTCAGTTTTTAATCAAAACCCTAATCCTATGTTTTCTTATCGGAAAGTCTACTATTTTTCAATCAAAACCCTAATTCTATGTTTTCTTTTCAGAATGTCTCATATTTTTTGGTTTTGAATCAAAGCCCTATTCCTACGTTTCTTTTTAGAATGCCTTCTTTTTTTTTTAATCAAAACCCTAATTCTATGTTTTCTCTTTGGAATGTCTTCTATTTTTGAATCAAAACCAAAATCCTCAATGTTCTTCCAAGAATGTATCATATTTTTCGGTTTGGAATAAACACCCTAACCATATTTTATTTTCTTTCACAATGTCTCCTATTTTTTAAGATAAACCGAACACAAGCTCATGAGATATTTCGGAATTTGGCCAAATTCGATCTACTTGGCCTCGAAAAATAGCAATTTTGCCATTTATAGTAATATTTGATTTGATTATATCTTGGGGTAGAAATCTCTTATTTGTAGGTCATTTTCGGCATTAGCTTTTATTTGTTAAGTCCTTTATTTTCTTGCTAAAATTTTTGAAAACTTGCTATTTTAGGGAAATTTTTGAATCTTCTACTTTTTTTGGGTTTATTTTGTATCTTTCTTTGGGTCTACTTATTGTAAGCCTATGGGCTACGGTCGGATCAATCTTGTAATAGTTCTTTTGTCGATTACTAAAATTTACTTCATTTCTTCTACCCAACCTCGGTAATCTCTCGATCAATGAGGTTAGAAGGCTTTGATACTCGGCATTTGTACGTGGATTAACAGTTTCAAGATTATTGTTGCATCAGTTTGGTACCAGAGCTGAATCGATCATGCCACTGTGTGGATGAGGACATCCTACTCACCGGATAGAGGAGATCTATGAGCATGATGATGACTCCAAATTTGAGCAGTGGATTGGTCACCTCTTGGAATATCTAGTGCATCGGATGTTGGAGGAATTCACCGAATGGTTCACACAAATGATGGGAAGCATCAATCTAGGGCATACGTCAGAGAGTGAAGGTGATTACTTGATTGAAGATGACAATGGGTATTTTGCTGACATCGTGCAGGCACGGCGGCAAAACGACAGGATCATGGGGATGGTGCTAGAACCCACAGCGATGAAGACAGGCATTGGGAATCTAGCATACGGGTTGAGATTCCAAAATTTCTTGGTGTACTTCAAGTGGAGGACTTCCTCATTTGGATGGGTACAGTTGAGGATATCTTGGAATTCAAGGTGGTCCCCAAGGACAGGAGGGTACCGTTAGTGTCAATGAGGCTCTATGGCCATGCAACCACATGGTGGCATTAACTGAAGCTAAGCCGCTAGAGGTGCGAGAAAGGATAAGATCAATTATTGGGAGAAGATGAAGATACATGTACCCTAGTTTCTTGCCCTCATAATTGCCAGTGCTTGATTTTCAATAGCCAGTACACTCTACGTTCGCCACTCGCGACCGTGGAGTAGTACACTCACGAATTCTACCAATTGCTGGCTCAGAATAAAGTCTAAGAATCTAAAGTACAGTTGGTGGGGAGATATATCGGGGATTTACAAGTCAAGATCTAGGAGACCATCAACTTGTTTGACCCGATCTCCATCTCATCCACAAATTAACAGGCATTGATTATCGAGTGGAAACAACAACGTTTGGTTCCTGTGAGCTCTGGAGGTCGCCTAGAGGAAACAAATTGATTACTGGTGATACATGTGTCATGACTCGAGGGTGTGATACTGTTGACTGACCCGCAGGAATGACCACTGTGAAGGGGGCAGTAGTAGCACCATTAAGTGTTTCTGTTGTGGGGAAAAAGGGCATCGTCAGGCAGATTGTAGGAGGGTGGGGAAGAGAGTTATGTCAGAGGAAGAAGAAGATAACACGACCGATTTAAGCCCGCCTGTGTTTGAAGAAGGCAACCTCGATGAGGAAGTGGTTAAAGGTGGCATTAGTACAACCTTAGTTGTAGACAGGTCCTTAATGAGTGCTTTTCATATTGAATTCACTTACCCTCTTTGCACTCATTTATTTGTCTTTTAGCATAATTCTATCAATTTGAGATGCTATTCTGAGTATATTTGCTTCATGAGCAAAAATTAGGGGCTTGAAGCAAAGTGGAGCGAATTCGGGGAGTAATTGAGCAGAAGAATTATGGTTCTGGTAAGTTTCAAGACTGGCACGGTCTCCCACAACCGTGCGTGTCTCCCCGAAAAACTCAACCTGAAGACAGTTTCTTCTAAACAAGAGCAGTACGAGCTGGAAGACCTTCTCATGACCATGCGTAGGAAGGGTATGGGCATTACACAATCGTGTCCCATTCATTTAAATATCTGTGCCCATGTTACTCAGAATCCTTATCTAGGACACGGTCATCTCACGACCATGTGCAGACCGTCTCGAGTGCAAATTTTCCATATAAATCTAGACATCTAGGGTTTTGAGATCATCATTATTTGGGAATTCTTTTCTCCACCCGTGGGCTTGGATGAGATCGAAGATCAGGCTTCACCACACCATCTAGGGAGATCTAGGGTGAGTTTGAGGTAGAAGAGAAGTGAAGTTGGCACCAAGGAAGATCATCTTGTTAAGATAGGGGATAATCATGTCTTCTTTCTCTAGATTTTCATTTGTTTCTTCCTTGTTGTACTTATCCATGAGGGGTATTACTCTCTTATTATCGAATACTCAACCCTAGTCTACCTGTTTTTCCAATCAACTATTTTCAATTCTTGCTTTGTTCTTGTTTGAAACCAACTTAATCTTTTATTCACTAGAGCTCAGAGGAAAACTGAGTACTTTAAGTTCCAGTCCATGTGGTTTGACAACCCTACCCCTCATATGGTACCATTTTAGTACTTGTTCATGACTTGTACACTTGCAGAGAATGCATCAAGTTTTTGACGCCATTATCGGGGACTAGGAACTTTTAGAAAATTTTAAACTCTGGTGATCTAGTTTGTTTATTGTAAGCTTTTCTTGTGAATATATGTCTTTCCCTTTCATTTTTAATCATTCTTGTTGGTTTTTATTTCATTCCATTTACTTTACTCTCTTATGCTTACATTGACCAATCTTTGGTGTGTACGCACACTTGAATGACCCTAGGAGGCACCTCATCTCCATTGGGTAACCCGAATTTAGAAGTTGAGAGAAATTTTAGAAGAAGGATCACAAAAATTAATTTGAGTGAAATAGGGTCAGTAGAGATCAGTATAGAAGTTCGTCAAGAAGAAGAAATGGTCGGGAACCAACAGTAGCAGAGTATTTCAAATTTTGCTCGACCAAACATGGAGAGAGTAGGGCATAGTATTGTTCATCCTCTTGTTGCTGCGAATAATTTTGAGCTGAAGCCAAATTTTATCCAGATGGTGCAATAGATGTGCTAGTTTGATGGGTTTCAGGATGAAGACTGGTATGTACAGTCGAGAAATTTCTTGGAGATTTGCGACACTTTTAAGGTGAATAACGTGTCTGAGGATGCTGTTTCTCTCAGACTTCCCATTTTCATTTAGAGGAAGGGCCTACAGTTGACCCTAGTTCTACTGAGGTGAGTACTGGATAGTTTGAGCAGGTGGACTTTGTGGGGCAGAATCATTGATATTTTAGCAATCTGGTCTTGGTTCTCAAGAATCTTCCTATTATGAATGCTCTAATTCAAATGCCAGTAACTCAACTATAACATCTACTATGCAAAAAAATGAAGATTTACAAAATGAGTTAGCATCTATTTGTAATCAACTATAAATCCAAGAAGAGTGGCATCAACAAGAGCATCAAGAAACTCAAAAAGAGCTTCAAGAAACTTGACAAGAGGTGGCTGAAATTAGGAGAATGCTACAATCACTTATATCTCAAAATCAAGCACCTTCTCAAATAAATCAATGTGGTCATGATGAAGATGTTGATCCTACTCCACCAACTTAGTAGTTAATGTTCTTATCTTGTGACATATTTCTCGTATTTGTTGCTTGCTTCTGAGAGTATTGATTTTTAGTACTTGCCACTTATATTAGCTATATGTGCTTGCATTTATTTTGAATATGAACTATGTTGTTTTTTAATGTCTTTGACAATGTTTAATATAATCTTTAATAGTTGGTTATGTTAGATTGCAATTGTTATTTTTAGCATATTGTAGTAAAATTTAGTAATTATTCTAAATGCATGATTTAATAGAGGTTTTTGTATTATAATTTATAATATAATTCAAAATAAATAATTAAAATTTTGTTTTATATTAGCAAGGGATTACCACGGGAATAATCCTTATTTTTAAAATTTTATTACCGACGGATTACCCGGCAAATAATCCCTAAGTATATTTAGCAAGGGATTACCAATGCTATGATTCATTACTACTACATCCAAATACTAAAGAATTACCCAGGACATAATCCCTAGTAAATATTACACTGGAATTACATAGGGACTAACATTTAAATTTTTTAAAAATTTAGCAATGGATTGCCTATGAAAAATCCCTTGCTAACTTGATAAGTGCTTGTGCGATATGAATGCGAAGCGTTCATTCCTTATGTTGAGCATTACTTTTCTCAGGTTTTTACATTAATATGTGTGTTTTTATGTTACTTTTATGCAGGTAGAGTTGTGAGGCCGAGTATTAAAGAAATAGGCCAATGTGGATCATAATGCACCTATTTTGGAGGAGATCTTGCTAAGGTTCAAACGCGAAGACATAGGATAGGTGTGAGATGCTAGAGTGTGTGCCAACCTCCTCGAATTCAAGTGAGCACATCCATTTGGAGGGGCACAAAGGCAGTCACACTCGAGCATTCCATCTTATGCATATAAGAACAGGAGCTCCACCAACATATATATCATTGAAGAAGCAAGTGATTCACGACGTGAACGTGTGCTCGTTTGCATTACCGCCATGAAAGTATGGAATTGGGAAGTTATTCAGGGCCGGCTGAGAAATCAGAGAAACAGAGAATCCACACAGGCGTGTGGAAATTATCCACGGCCGTGTGGAAATTCCGCACGGGCGCGTGTACCGTCCACGCCCATGGAGTCACCCGATTCCAACCCTATTTAAAGCCGATTCAGCCCCGATTTTGGTATTCTTTTCTCCATCTTTTCCCCAACTTGTGAGAGGGCTTCGGCTAGGGTTTTAAGGGGTATTGGCTAGGTTTTTGGAGAGGTTCTACGGCTCCGACATCACGCGTCGTTTGGAAAAAGGTTATTGGGAGAGCTTTCGTCAGCACCGATCCGGCGAGGTGTATCCTAGGCCGGACAAAGGATCCCTTGCGACGAGTAGAGGACTCTCCACATGACCATCGACACGACCATTGAGGGGGTTTCTGTATGGATTCATTGTTTTTACATTCGATTTCTTTGATTGTACTTAGCTCCATGGAGAGCTAAACCCCTAGTAGGTACTTGGGTGATTGTGAACTCTAGGATGTATTCGTTTTCTTTGAACTTCTTTATTATGCTTTTCAATAAATTGATGTTTATTGTGAGTTCCAACCTTGAACGCTTGATTGTATGAACATTTCCCCTAGAGTGACACTAGGGTTGAGAGTTCTTGTTGGTAACCTTGTGAGTGAGTGACACACCATGAGCGTTAGACAAAGCTAGGTTGGAGAGGGTTGAGAGGGTGAGTCGAGAGGTATAGGAGCGTCCCCATTTCCTCGATGTGATAGATTCTCACCTCCGTTCCTCGAGTTCTTTGCGGCCATAATAGAGTGAATGGTATAAGGGATGAATCTCCCTGGGGCTTAGTTGCGCGTGCAACGGAGTGAAGCGTTGAGGGGATCTTAGTATCTAGGGCTTAATTGTGATTGAAAGATAGGAGACATTATGAAAGGGAAACATAGGATTAGGGTTTTGATTAAAAATTAACAAACAATACTATATCCTATTTTCAATCAAAACATAAGATTATGCTGTTGATTAAAAAAAAAGAGACATTCTAAAAGAAAAAACATAGGATTAGAGTTTGGATTGAAAATACGAGACATTCCAAATAAAAAACATACAATAATGGTTTTCATACAAATCTGAAAAATTGGAGATATTTAGAAAAGAAAATATAGGATAAGAGCCTTGAATCAAAAATAGGAGACATTATGAATAAAAAACATTGGACAAGGGTTTTGATCCAAAATAGGAGACATTCCGAAAACAAAAACCTAGAATTTGGGTTTTGATTGAAAAATTGAAAAATAGTGGACATTCCGAAAGTAAGACATAGAATTCGGATTTCCATTCAAAACTGAAAAATAAGGGATATTATAAAAATAAAATTTTAAATTAGGGTTTTGATTCAAAAAAGTAGACATTCTGAAAATGAAGATATAGGATTACAATTTAGATTAAAAACCTAGAAAATGTAAACATTCTGAAAGGAAAACATAGGATTAGCGTTTTGATCAAAACACAAAAATAGGGATATTACAAAAAGAAAATATAAAATTAAGGTTTTGATTCAAAACTAGAAAACATTATGAGAAGAAATAATAGGATTACATTTTTTATTGAAAAGCGAAATTCAGGGGACATTCCGAAAGAAACAATAGGATTCGGGTTATAGTTAAAAAATAGGAGACATATCGAAAAGAAAACATAGGATTAGGGTTTAGATTAAAAAATAGGAGAGATTCCGAAAAAGACACCAATGGATTAGGGTGTTCATTCAAAACTAAAAAAAAAAACATTCCAAAAAGAAACCTTAAGATTAGTATTCGCTTCAAAAGTAGGAGACATTCTGAAAGGAAAACTTAGGATTAGGGTTTTGATTGAAAAATAGGAGATATTGTGAAAATAAAACACAAGATTATGGTTTTCATTGAAAACTGATAAATAGGACACCTTATGAAAAGAAAAAACACAGAGTTAGTGTTTCAATTGAAAATTAGGAGAAATTGCAAAAAGAAAACATAGGAGTAATGTTTTCGTTGAAATATATGAGACATTACTATAAGAAAACATAAGACTAGGTTTTAATTAAAAACTAAAAAATGGTGGCATTTACAAATGAAAACAAAGGATTAGATTTTTGATTCAAAATTAGTAGATATTCCCAAAAGAAAACATAGGATTAAGGTCTTGAATAAAAAAATAGTAGACATTCCGAAAAGAAAAATAAAGGATTTAGTTTTTTATTAAAAAATAATGGTCATTCCAAAGAAAAACATAGGATTAGAGTTTTGTTTAGAAAATAGGAGATTACTATACGAAAATATAGGATATGGGTTTTGATTAAAAAAATACTACAAAATCCAAAAAAAATAGGATTTGGGTTTTTATTGAAAAAATCATAGAATTAAGATTTTCATTGAAAGATAGGAGTTACTCTGAAAAGAAAACAAAATATTAGGATTTTAATTCAAAAATATAAGTCATTATGTAAATAAAACATATGCAGTGAATACAAAACAAAAGATCATATTAGGGTTTTGATTTAAAAAAAAAATTTAGACATTTCAAAGAGAAAACAAGGGAATAGGTGTTTGATTCAAAAATTAAAAATAAGACACACTCCGAAAAGAAAACATAGGATTACAATTTTAAATGAAAAGTAGGAGGTATTCTTGATTGAAAAATATAAGACATTACTATAACAAAACAGAGGATTCCAGTTTAATTAAAAACCGAAAAATATGAGACATTTTCAAAATAAAACATAA
Organism: Dioscorea cayenensis subsp. rotundata; assembly: GCF_009730915.1. NCBI lineage: Eukaryota > Viridiplantae > Streptophyta > Magnoliopsida > Dioscoreales > Dioscoreaceae > Dioscorea > Dioscorea cayenensis. Next base: position 11,583,272 of record NC_052490.1, read on the forward strand.
GATTAGAGTTTGGTGAATTCGGTGGTACAAAGACCTTGATAGATTCGGTGGTTCAAAAACTTAATCACCTTTGTCCACCACTTTATTGCACGGGAGGTTTTTTTCTTTGGTGGATTCGGTGGTACAAAGACCTTGATAGCAGCAGAGTCCAAACAATACAATTCTTCCATCGCCTCCTCTTATGCTCCATCTTTTGGGGGATCATCTTCCAATAATTCAGCAAGCTCATCTTTTATGAATGTATCCTACATAAATTTAGAAATAACTTCATCAATAACATCCACACAATTGCATGTGTCATCAAAATCCATGGTATGCCTCATTGAATACTTGAGCTTGAAAATAATCTCTTCTTCACCCACTTGAACTGTCATTCGGCCATCCTTATCATCAATAAGAGCCTTTGAAGTTGCTAGAAACAACCTTCCTAGAATCAATGGTACCTCCACCTCGTTATCAACATCAAGAATAATGAAATCCACCATAAAAATGAACTTGCCCACCTTAACCAAAAAATCTTCAATAATGCCTCGTGGTTACGTAATGACTTGTTCGCTAATTGCAAAGTCATAGTGGTTGGTTTCGGTTTTGCAAGCCCAAGCCTTTCAAAAATTTTGTAGGGCATGAGGCTCATGCTTGCCCCCAGATCAGCTAAGGCTTTCTCATCAACTAAACCACCCATCATGGAAAGAACAATAAAACCCTCAGGATCTTTCTCTTACTTTGTTAGTTTGTTGGCGATCAAAGCCGAACATTCCTCACTAAGTGTTACAGAAGACACTTCTTCTAGTTTTCTCTTGTTTGTTAGTAGTTCTTTAAAGAATTTAGCATATCTCGGCATGTGAGAAAGAGCTTCAATTAATGGGACATTAATATGCAAAGTCTTGAACACATCGAGGAATCTTATATATTATTCCTCTTGTTGATGCTTCTTCACTTCCACTGGGTAAGGAAGACTAGGTTGGTATGCCGGCAATGCATCTTTTTCCTTACTTTGTCATTTGACATCCTTCTCCAAGTCAATTGGAGTCTGAAGATTACTACCAACAGCGGGTTCAACCTTCTCCATTTCGGGCTTCCTCTCAATGGGGTTTGTAAGTTGCACTCCACTCTTCAAAGTGACACCCTTCAAGGATTCCTTTGGGGTTATCTCTGTGTTGCTATGGAGGGACCCCGGGAGCTTTTCCTTAATTAATTTAGACATCTGGGCCATCTGATACTCTAAATTCCTCACGGTCGCATTAGTATTTCTCATCATGTCAAAAGATGAGTTTTAGTGCTCTTGATAAATCTGGCCAACAAGGCAGTGAGTTCAATGGATGGCTTAGAAGATGAAGAAGAGGATGGTCGTTGAGCATCCCGAGAGAGAGATTTATATTGTTGTTGCTGTTGTTGCTGCCCCTATCTTGGTTGACTCCATGAGAAATTTAGGTGATTCCTCCACCCAAGATTGTATGTGTTGTTGTACGAGATGTTCTGGTAACGGCGATTTTGCCCAACAAAATCCACTTGCTCAATCTGCCTGTACCCATATCAAAAAGAGGACAACTTGGCTCATTTGGAGGGCACTAATGATCAGAAGGAGGTCCTAGAACATGAGAAATGGATTGCATGGTGTCTAATCTTTTGGTAATCGCTTCAACCTATGTTGCAAGAGTGGTAATGGCATCCACCTGATAATGCTAGCTGCTTTAACTGATTTGTTCCTCTCAGTACTCCATTGTAGCCATTGTTTGCCATTTCCTCAATCAAACTGTATGCCTCACTTGGTTGCTTTTTACATAGAGAGTCTCCCGAAGAAGCATCAAGTATACGCTTTGTGGAGTTGTTCAATCCATTGTAAAAGATTTGTATCTGCATCCACTCCACGATTCCATGTTGTGTGCATTTTCTCAACATCTCCTTGTATCTCTCCCAAGTGTCATACAAAGAATTCTGATTCCAACTGCAGGAAGGACGAGATATCACTCCTCAAATTAGTGATCTTGGTTGGAGGGAAGTATCTTGTAAGAAAAGTCTCTGAAACCTGCTTCCATGTTTTAAGAGACCCCTAAGGCAAGGAACTTAGGCAATTTTTAGCCCTCCCTCACAACGAGAATCGGAAAAGTCTCAAGCGGATAGCATCCTCAGACATATTGTTCGCCTTAAAAGTGTCACAAATTTCCAGGAAACTCCTCAAATGCTCATAAGGGGCTTCATCCTGAAACCCGTCAAACCGCCACATCTGTATCACCATTTAAACAAAATTGGGCTTTAATTCGAAGTTGGTCCCCGCAAGAGGAGGTCGAACAATGCTTGACCCTAGTCCTTCCGGATTTGGCCGAGTGATAACACCCTTTGCGTGTGTATCGCAAGTGTACGGGTTTATCGATGTAATAATACCCTGGTAAGTGGTTAGTCATATCCACAGGGACTAGTGATCAGAAACACAAGGATTACTATTTAACTAAAGTAAAAAAGGATCGATAGTGGTGTGAATAATATTAATATGGAAAGAAATAAAAAGAACAAGAGAGGGAGATGCTATTAAAAATGAGAGGAAAGGCAATCGATAGAAAGTGGGGGACCAGGACATTGCTCCCCCTAGGTCTATTGCTTAAGTACAAAACCAACTATTTCATTTCTTAACACTTCACTCTATTATGACCGCAAAGAACTCTTAGAACGTGGAGATAAGATAAAACACACCGGAGGAGAAAAGGGACATTCTACTACTTCTCAACTCACATTCTTGACCCTCTCAAATCTTACTTTGTCTAACCCTCATAGTGTGTCACTTACTCAGAAGGATTACCGATATAGGCTCTCAACCATAGTGTCACTCTAAGAGAAAACCAATTCAACAAGCATTCAAGATTAAAACTCAATTAAAGACATCGATTAAAGAAACATAATAGAAAGGTAGAAGAAACAATATCATCCTAGGGTTTTCATATCAAAGTGCCCACTAGGGGTTTAGCTCTGCATGGAGCAAGATACAATCAATAATAAAATCGAAAGTAAAATATGAAATCCATAACTAAAACCCCCCTTGTAATCATATATTTTCTTTTTGAAATGTCTCATATTTTTCTTAATCCAAACCCTAACCCTATGTTTTCTTTTCACAATGTCTCCTATTTTGCAACTAAAACATGAATTTTATGTCTCCTAGTTATTAGTTTCGAATCAAAACCTTAATTTTTTATTTTTTTAGAATGTTTGCTATTTTTTTAATCAAAACACTAATCCTATATTTTTATTTTTTTAGAATGTACTGCAATTTTTCCAATTAAAAATAATCATCGTATGTTTTCTTTTCGTAATGTCTCGTATTTTTAAATCAAAACACTAATTCTAATGTTTTTTTGTAATTCCTCCTATTTTTTAATCAAAACCCTAATCTTATGTTTTCTTTTATAAATATCTGCTATTTCTAAATCAAAACAATAATTCTATATTTTCTTTTCGAAATGTCTCAAACTCTTCAATCAAAACCGTAATTCTATGTTTTCTTTTCGGAATGTCTCCTATTTTCTAATCAAAACACTAATCCTATGTTTTTTTATAGGAATGTCTCCTATTTTTCATTCAAAACCCTAATCCAGTGCTTTGTTATAGTAATGTCTCTTATTTTTCAATCAAAACATTAATCGCATGTTTTCTTTTCTGAATGCCTACTATATTTGAATAAAAAACCTAATCCTATGATTTCTTTTCTTAATGCTTTCTATTTTTGATTAAAAATCCTAATCCTATTTTTTTATTTCAGAATGGCTCCTATTTTCGAATAAAAATCCTAATCATATATTTTCTTTCCGGAATGTCTGTTATTTTGAATGTCTAATATTTTTGAGTCAAAACATTAATCCTATGTTTTCTTTTCAGAATGCTTACTACATTTGAATCAAGACCCTATTCCTATGTTTTCTTTTTGTAATGTCTCATGTCTTTTTGTCAAAATCGTAATGCTCTATTTCTTTTCCTAATGTGTCCTAATTTTCAGTTTTGAATCAAAACCCTAGTCCTCTATTTTTTTTATTATGCCTCATTTTTTTGAATCCTAACCCCAATTCTATCTTTATTTTGGTAATGTCTGCTAATTTTTAATCAAAACCCTAATCTGATTTGTTCTTTTCGGAATGTCTTATATTTTCCAATGTTTTATTTTTGGAATGTCTCATATTTTTCTCTCACAACCTTAAGCCTATGTTTTTCCTTTCGGAATGCCTCTTATTTTTTAATCAAAACCGTAATCTTATGATTTCTTTTCAGATTGTCTGCTATCTTTCAATCAAAAACCTAATTGTATGTTTTATTTTCAGAATGTATCCTATTTTTCATTCTTGAATGAAAACCCTGATTCTTTTTTTTTCTTTTTAGAATATCTAATATTTTTTCAATCAAAACCAAAACTCTATGTTTTTTTCTTGGAATGTCTACTGTTTTTGAATCAAAATTTTAATCATACGTTTGCTTAGCTTAATGTCTCCTATTTTTAATCAAAACCATAATCCTCTGTTTTCTGTTCATAATGTCTACTATTTTTAGCCAAAACAATAGTGATATGTTTTCTTATAAAAATGTCTCCAAGTTTTTAATCAAATCCCTAATCTTATGTTTTCGTTTGGGAATGTTTGCTATTTTTAAATCAAAATAATAATCGTATGTTTTCTTTTCATAATGTCTCATATTTTTTAAACAAAACTTTAATCCTAATTTTTTTGGAATGCCTCCCATTTTTTAATCAAAAAACTAATCCTATTTCTTCTTTTTGGAATACCTTCTATTTTTGCATGAAAACTTTAATTTTATTTTTTTCCTATGGTATTGTCTGCTATTTTTGAGTGGAAATAAGAATCGTATGTTTTGATTTTGTAATGCCTCGTATTTTTTAATCAAAACCCTAATATTTAGTTTTTTTTGGAATGCCTCCTATTTTTTAATCAAAACCCTAACCTTATATTTTCACTTGGGAATGTATGCTATTTTTTAATTAAAACAATAATCCTATGCTTTCTTTTCCAAATGCCTTGTATTTTTCATTCAAAGCACTAATCCTAGATTTTTTTAAGAATGCCTACAATTTTTAAACCAAAACGCTAATCCTACTTTTTCTTTTACTAATGTCTCATATTTTTAATTCAAAACCATAATCTTATGTTTTTTTATAGTAACGTCTCATATTTTTCAATCAAAACCCTATGCATATGTTTTCTTTTTCGGATACCTACTATATTTGAATCAAAGCCCTAATCCTATGTTTTCTTTTCAGAATGTTGCCTATCTTTAAATCAAAACCTGAATCCTATGATTTCTTTACATTAAATCAAACTCTAACCTATGTTTTTTTTTTAAAATATTTGCAAGGTACTGTGCATGACACGAGCAAATCGACCAAATTTAGTTGCACAAGACAGTGAAATTGAGAGAGGTTCATTATGGCAGATTTGGGCTTTACACAAGGGCATGAGCGGGCTATGGTTGATATCTGGAATGATTGGATACCACCTATACATCATTTATTCCACATACAGGATAGTACAATATGTAGATTTAAACCATGGGAAGGCTCCATTACAGCAGCTGAAGACAATATTTGGAAAGCCATGCTTACAGACTTCATGAATTATGGAAGAGTTCCAACGAAAGAAGAAGTCAGTATTCCTACTCTGACCTCAGTTAAAGCCGTCAGGAGTTTTTTGGGACATGCAGGTTCTTATAGAAGATTCATCAGGGACTTCGCCAAAATCTCTAGACCTTTAACGAAGTTATTGGAAAAAGATGTACCATTCAAGGTTGATGATGAGTGCATGAAAGCTTTGAATTGATGTGTGATGCAATTGATTTTGCGGTGGGTGCAGTCCTTGGGCAACGAAAAGACAAGCACTTTCATCCCATATATTTTTGAAAGCAAAACATTAACAGTGCTCAAGAGAATTACACCACAACGGAAAAAGAGTTGCTCGCCGTGGTCTTTGCATTTGATAAATTCGATCTTATCTAGTTCTTTTGCAAGGTGGTGGTTTATCATCGATCATTCGACTTTGTGGTACCTACTAAGTAAGTCAGATGCAAAACCACGTTTGATTAGATGGGTCCTTTTTGCTTCAGGGAGTTTGACCTTGAAATCAAGGATAAGAGAGGGGCGGAGAATCTTGCGGCGGATCATTTTATCCCGTTTGGAGAATCCTACTCTCGAAACTTTGAGAGAGAGATATCAATGATTCATTTCTGAAGAGCACTTGTATAATATTCAAGTCGTGGAAGAGTCCGAGCCATCTTGGTTTGCTAATTTTGCTAATTACTTAGTTGGGGGTGTCATACCAAAATGGTTCACGCATGAACAACGAAAGTAATTTTTTTCGGACCTCAAGCACTACTTGTGGTATGACCCCTACCTTTTTAGAATTTGTTCAGACCAAGTCGTTCGAAGATGTGTATCGCAGTCTGAGGGTCTAAGTATCTTGAAACACTTCCATTCAGGACCAACTGGGGGCCATTACAATGCAAATCAGACCGCAAAGAAGATTCTTGATTCAGGTTTTTATTGGTCGACATTGTTTTAAGACACCAGAAGTTCATACAATCATGCGATAGATGTCAGAGGGTAGGTAACATTTCTCACCGAGATGAGATGCCCTAGAATTGGAATCAAGCTTGTGAAATTTTCGACGTGTGGGAGATTGACTTCATGGGGCCATTCCCAAGCTCACATGGTTGTAAGTTCATTCTCGTGGCAGTCGATTACATGTCTAAATGGGTGAAAGCTCAAGCCCTACCAACAAGCGATGCCAGGGCAGTGGTAAAATTCTTAAAGAAGGTTTTCTCCCGGTTTGGAACACCACGAGCAATCATTAGCGTTCATGGCACTCACTTTTGCAGTGCTCAGTTTGCAAAAATTCTAAAGGGCTACAATGTCTACCACAAACTTACAACACCATATCATCCACAAACTAGCGGGCAAGTGGAAGTTTCCAACAGGGATTTAAAAAGAATTTTGGAGAAAAATGTTGCTCAGAATAGACGAGACTGGGTAGAACACTTAGATGACGCTCTGTGGGCTTACAGAACAGCATATAAGACTCCTATTGGGACCACCCCGTATAGATTAGTCTATGGAAAAGCGTGTCACCTACCTGTAGAACTTGAGCACAAAGCTTATTGGGCTACTAAATTTCTGAATTTTGATTCCATTCTTGTAGGCGAGAAGAGGAAGCTTCAATTAAATTAATTGGATGAATGGCGCGCCACGGCATACGAAAATTCCAAACTTTACAAAGAAAGAGTGAAGGAGTACCACGATAAGCATATCAAGCATCCTAAACAATTCCGAGCAGGGGATCAAGTGTTACTATTCAACTCGAGGCTAAAGCTATTCCCCGGGAAGCTCAAGTCACGGTGGTCAGGTCCATATACGGTCACTCAAGTTTCCCCATAAGGAGTAGTCGATTTAACTCACCCCGAAAAAGTTACGTTTAAGGTGAATAGCCAAAGGTTGAAGCTCTATTTTAACACCAACAATTCAATGATGACCGGGGGAAATTTCAAACTATTCGAGCCCCCATGAGGTAAGTAACAAGGTACGTCAAGCTCGTGACGTTAAACAAGCGCTTCTTGGGAGGCAACCCAAGGATTCGGGGCTTTATTTTCATGTTTGTGGGTTCTTTGTGTTCATGTTCTTGTTATTTTTTGTATTTTCTTAGAGTTGTTAATTTGAATAAGTCCATGCTCTCATTATTTTGTTTATCATGATCATTGTCCATATGGCTGTTCACTTGATTTTATTGTGGAGTTGCACTTGTTTGGCCTACCATTTTATGTGTTGGATCATAACTTTGAGCCATTATTTCATGGTGGAGATGATTTTAGAACATTTTATAACCATAGCCATGTGTTTGGAGAAGCAAAGAAGTCTTTAAATCAAGTTTTTAGGGCCTCACGGCCTCTGTGGGCAGCTCATAGAGGCCGCGAGAAAATTCCAGAAACTTTTCACTACTCCTCGCGGGCTCTATGAGGAGTGCATAGAGACCATCAAGAAAATTCAGAAATTTTACACTACTCCTCACGGGCTCTATGAGGAGTGCATAGAGACCATCAAGAAAATTCAGAAACTTTTCACTACTCCTCGCGGGCTCTATGAGCATCTCATAGAGACTGTGAAGACCCTTTTTCTTCATGAGAACCTTGTCAACTTGTCTCTCTCCTCATTCTTCTTCTTCTCCAACCGTGACCTAGCCTCCATGATCTACCTCTCCGTGGCTGGATCTCACTAAATACCACTCTAAATTATCTCCACATCTCCTTGGGAAGTAGAGCTAGTGTTCTTCTTCAAGCTCCACTCTAGTGCTCTACTCCTTTGTTGGTATGAAGCTTATTGTGAATGAAAAAAATTTTTCTTTTTCTTTTTCTTCTTGCTTTCTTGAGTTTTTTTGTGGATTGTTTCAAGCTTTTTAGCTTGTATTTTTGTAGTATGAACATCATGTATTTGATTGATCTCGAATTTATGTACAAAAATTTTTTTCAAATTCATGATGTTGGGGAAACTCTTGCAAATTGAATAGTATCCATACGGGCTCATTATGCCCGTATGGATCCTATTCACCCATTTTCTTCATGTTTCATCACTTTTCATGCCACATGATACACTCTTTTGGATTCCTTTCATTCTTATTTGAATTTTTATTGATGTAGGAATGCCACAAGTCAAGGAACTTGCCTCCAAACGTCCAAGAAACACTATGCCAACCCGAAGAACCCCACTTTAAGCATGCTCATCATAAGGCTAAGTGTGGAGTTTTGAAGACCAAACTATGTGGCACACTTCATCACATAGATTGGGGTATTTTGGAGACATTTGGGACGGATGACCAATTCAAGAAATTACTTTCACATGGGTTTTGGTGAATCTATTCTCAATTGATGATCATACCTTTTAGCGATTTACTTTGGAGGTTTTGAACAATTTTGAAGCACACCGTGACAACCACATCTTCAACATCTTGTGATGACTACTTGGACATTTGAGCATGGACAACTTATTGCTTGATTTCAATAAGTTGGTGAGGGGATGCCGTACCAACCTTGTGTAGAACTCTACTACTCTTTATCTAGTATTTTTTGTTTGTTGACTACTCCCTATTATATATTCTTGCAATCTTAATTTTTGTTTGGATTGATGATGCCCCTTATGCCTTGCAGTGCATTAAGGGAGTTTGGTGAGCCTCCCCACATTCCATGGAGGCCGGACCCGACATGAAACGCTTGCGACACCTTTGGTTCGGGTCACTCCTCACCGTGTGCACAAGATTAACCGGGGAAGTTTGTTCCACCCTCCTCCATTGTTTTCATTGCATATATTACCATGCTTTTCATGCTTAGTGTACATTGGGGACAATGTACATCGCTAGGTGGGGGATGGGTGTATTTTATGATCTAGGTTATTATTTGCATGCTAGTTTACCCATGATGGCTTGCTCATTATTGTAAGACTCATATAGCATGGATTAATGATTGATTTGAGTTACATATTTGTTGTTGTACTTTATTGAATCATGTTTTACCTCTAGTATTGTCTTGTGCCTTTGGATCTTGTGTTGATGCCACAGGAATAGCCAACTTGATTACTCTATCTCTCTTGATTGCTTAACACACAACTTTGAGTACTTGGCCTTAGAATACTAAGTTCTATCTTTCAATGTACTCTTTAAGAACATCTAAGTCTTGTTGAGCTAACCCTAGTTTTTGTGACATGTAGAGTAGTATGAAGACATGGTCTAGGGTGATTGTGACAAAAACAAAACAAAAATGAAAGAGAAATGAAAAAAAGTGAAAAAGAGTAAAAAAAGAAAAAAATGAGTCTATGTCGAGTATTCCTCCGCTAATGAAGCATGAATGCGTCTATGTAGCTATGATCGAGTAGTTGGGTGGCTCTTGTGCCTAACCGGCATGTGCACCCTCCGAGAAAGATTTTTAGTGCAGTCTATGTTAGTCGGACTCGAAAAAGAAAGAAAATAAAATGGAATGAAAATAAAGGCCCTAGTGATCTTTTTGGCTACCTACTAGAGGTTTTGAGAAGAATAGTGAATTAGTTCGAGTTCAAGACTTGGAAGGATCTTACTTGTTCATTGAAGTAGCGATTAGCATTTTAGGACTTAGTGCTCTTTGCAAGTGGAGTGATTAGCATCTAGAGCTGTACTCATTGGAGTCAGTCGGCTAGACCAAGTCAGGGTAGATGAAATACAAGGTTCACACACACGGTACTGACATATATGAGGTGAGACAAGATCTTTCTTTTGTGCTTACTGCGTGTAACTCATCATCTAGTTATCATTTTCCATGCTTGTGGAGTCTTGTATTTATTTAAGCTAGAGGTGATACACTTAGCCACTAATCATTATCTTTGATTTTCATGATTTGTTTGCTTGGGGACAAGCAAATGCTTAGGTGTGGGGATATTTGATAAGTGTCTAAATGTACGTATTTGAGTGTATGTATTTGTTACCTCTAGCATGTATTTTTATTAGAATTGATGCCCGTTTTGTGCTTAATCGTGTGTTATTTGCTTTGCAGGGCACGGGAACACCATGGATGACATGAGGATATGATTCGGGTGAAAAAGAGAAGAAAACCAGCGGTACTGTAGGGGTATTCACTGTAGCAAAGTGATGTAGATGGAAATCTTTGCAGACATCGACAACTGTAGCAAGGTTCTATGTAGCTATCGTTGTAGCACCCGGAGAGTTTCAAGTCGGGGATTTGGATCATGGCATACGGCCTCAATCTTTGCCCGGTATAGAGCCCGGGGATGATCACTGTAACTATAATAGAAGATATTTACTTGATGGAGTTTGCCTACCCCAAATAGTGTCAATGTTTAGCTCCATAGCGAGTGGTATAGCACTTAGGATGGAGGCCATAGGGAGTGGTATAGCACTTGGTATAGCACTCATTATGGGGGCCATAGGGAGTGATATAGCACTCGGGATGGAGGCCATCAAGGGGGTATGTTGAGTGGTATATAGAGGGATTTTTGGAGAAAGATGGGGGACTTTTTTGGCTGGACTTCTTGGAGACTCTAGGCAAACTTTTGAAGGGTTTTTGGCAGCCATCATTTGGAGGAAGGAGAGAAACGAAGACACCATTCTTTGGGAGAGTTTAGCTTGAAGCTTGGGAAGATCAAGAGCTTGAACTTAAAGGGGAAGCCTCATCATCAAAGGAGGAGAAGCATTCGGCTACTCTAGGGCTAGAAGAAGCATCATTCGGCCGGCATTCTTTCTCCTCTTCATCATTCGGACTAGGGAGTGTCATTTATGCATTTACTTCTTGCTTTTTGTTGTGTTTGAGATACTTATTTGTATGATGGCACACTAGACCCCCAAAGGCCGCGGATGTAGGGTGAACCTTGGGGGGTTCATCTTGTATTTTTGGATGCTACATTTATATTTGATATGCATTGGTGTGATTTATGATTTGGCTCATTGTGTTTCATGCCTAGAACTATTATGTGGAGAAATCCTTAGTTCTTGTTTGAGTTGTACATGTAGATGTGACCTACTCGCGTGTACTAGATCGTTAATGAGCTAATAGGGGTATTTGTTGACCAACATGCCGAGAAATTGGGTGTAGGTAGCCTCTCCGAACCATGAGGATAAACTTAGGTTAAGTGTGTCCTGGTTGCATGATCTCCATTCACTTAATGCAATCGTAGGAATGTGATTAAGGAGAGATCCTTGTCATCATTTGTATGGGATTAGGGTTTAGTCGCCGAGAAATTGGGGTTGAACTATTGTTGAGGTCCGTCGGTCTAAATCACCCGTGCCATGTATTTTCATGCATCCTTATATCTTGATGACCCCTCTTGGGAATCCTCATCCCTAGGCCTATTCTTATCATCATTGCTCTTGTGATTTTTCTTGCTTAACTTGGAGTTGTTACACTTGTGTTTTATTTACAATCTTGCTTGTATTAGATTAGTATACCATGCTTGAATTGTAAGGTTAGAAAGTGAGTGATGGAGGAGTAATAGGGCTCCTTAACCCCATGGAATACGAACCTTGGGCTTTTGCTCAAGGTATTACTAGCGACCCCAGTACACTTGCTTATATCCCGCAAGTGCACGGGTTTGTCAAGTAATAATCCCGGTGAGCGGGGTAGAATCCACGGGAGTAGGGAGTGAAGACACTTAATTCGATTCTTACCTATGTGGAGTATCAACAATGATAAGTGTGGTAATGATTCAATTCTCATAAATTAAAAGAAACAAGTAAGAGAGCAAAAGTAAGGAGGAGGCAAGGCAATCGATAAAGATATGGTACTCGGATGATGCTTCAGCTATGATAATCGCTTCAAGTGCAAGAACCCTCTATCATACTTCCTAATTGATGCAATGGGGAGTCGTGGAAATCCTTACATACATAGTCCCAAATCTAAGGTCAACTATGCCTAACTCTATACATGTCCCGGAGGAGAAATCGAACAATCTCAACACCTCGCAATCGCATAGAGTTGCAATGAGCTCTAGGGATTCCAAGTGATAAATCTGTTCCTAGATTTAGACCTAACCCTTTGGTCCAGGCGGAAGGTCCCTGGCCACAATTAAGCCCTAGATACTAAGATCACATCAACGCTTCACTCCATTGCACGCGCAACTAGGCCCCAACGGAGGTTCATCCATTAGACCATTCACTCTATTATGGCCGCAAAGAACTCGAGGAACGGAGGTAGAATCTATCACGTCGGAGGAGAAAAAGGACGCTCATGTACCTCTCGACTCACCATCTCAACCGTCACCAACCTAGCTTTGGCTAACGCTCATGGTGTGTCACTCACTCACAAGGTTACCAACAAGAACTCTCAACCCTAGTGTCACTCTAGGGGAAATGTTCATACAATCAAGCATTCAAGGTTGGAACTCACAATAAACATCAATTTATTGAAAGCATAATAAAGAAGTTCAATGAAGTGAATACATCCTAGGGTTCACAATCACCCAAGTACCCACTAGGGGTTTAGCTCTCCATCGAGCTAAGTACAATAAAAAAAATAGAATGTAAACGCAATGAATCCATAAAGAAACCCCCTCGATGGTCGTGTTGATGGTCTTGTGGAAAGTCCTCTACTCATCGTCAAAGGATTCCTTCGTCCGGTATAGGATACGCCTCGATCGAAGCTCCCCTACCAACCTTCTTCCTAAATGAATCACGATGTCAAAGAGGTAGAACCTCTCCAAAACCTTGGCCAATACCCCTCGAAACCCTAGCCGAAGCCCTCTCGCAAGTTGGGGAAAAGATGGAGAAAAGAATACCAAAAATCGGGGCTGAATCGGCTTTTAAATAGGGCTCGAATCGGGCAACCCACCGGGCGTGGATGATACACGCGCCTGCGCGGAATTTCCACACGGGCGTGGATAATTTCCCACACGCCCGTGTGGATTCTCTGCTTCTCCGGTTTCTAGGCCGGCTCGTGAATAATGCTGCCATAGATTTGCTACAATGTCTCGCTACAGTCTTCGACACGAATAACTTCCCAATTCCGTACTTTTCATCGGGGTAACGCAAACGGGCACACGCTCACGCTCATGAATCACTTGCTTCTTCAAATGATATATATGTTGGTGGAGCTCCCTGCTCTTGTATGCATAAGACGGAATGCTCGAGTGTGACTGCCTTTGTGCCCCTCCAAATGGATGTGCTCACTCGAATGCGATGAGGTTTGCACACACTATAGCATCTCACACCTGTCCTATGTCTTCACGTTTGAACTTTAGCAAGATCTCCTCCAAAATAAGTGCATTATGATCCACATTGGCATATTTCCTTCATACTCGGCTTCACAGCCCTACCTCCGTAAAAGTAACATAAAAACACACATATTAATGTAAAAACCTGATAAAAGTAATGCTCAACATAAGGAATGAACGCTTCGCATTCATATCACACAAGCACTTATCAGGTATCGTATCCACAGAGAGTAGGGAATAAAGGCAGTTAAGTTGTTTCTTAACTAATGTGGAAGATGAATAATGATAAGTGTGACAAAATATGAAATAATGAAAATAAAAGCAAAAAGATAGAGAGCACAGGTAAAGGAGAAGGTAAGGCAATCAATAAAGATGGGGTACCCGGATATTGATCCGCCTAGGACAATCGTTTCAAGTGCAAGAACCCTCTATTATACTTCCCAATTGATGCAACAATGAGTCGTGGAAATCCTTAATTACATGATCCCAAATCTAAGGTTAACCATGCCTAACTCTATACATGTCCCGGAGGAGAGATTAAATACCCTCTCAACCTCGCACTCGCATAGAATTGCAATGAGCTCTAGGGATTCCATGTGATAAACCCTATTCCTATATATAGATCTAACCCTTTGGTCCAGGTGGAATATGCCTAGCCACAATTAAGCTCTAGGTGCTAAAATCACTTCAACGCTTCACTCCGTTGCACTCGCAACTAAGCCCCAGCAGAATGTTATCCCTTAGCCCATTCACTCTACTATGGCCGCAATGAACTCTTGGAATGTGGAGGTAGGATAGATCACACCGGAGGGGAAAGGTGATGCTATGCTACCTCTTGACTCACCCTCTCAACCCTCTCTAATCTAGTTTTGGGTAACTCTCATGGTGTGTCACTCACTCACAAGAGTTACCAACAAGAACTCTCCACCCCTAGTGTCACTCTGGGGAGTATTCAAACAATCAAGTCTCCAAGATTGAAACTCACAATAAATATCAATTAATTGAAAGCATAATAAAGAGATTCAATGAAATGAATACATCATAAGGTTCACAAATACCCAAGTACCCACTAGGGGTTTAGCTCTCCATGGAGCAAGATACAATCAATGAAATCGAATGTAAAAACAAAGCATCCATAGAAAACCCCCTCGTTAGTCATGGCGATGGTCTTGTGTAGAGTCCTCTACTTGTCACAAGGGCCCCTTTGTCCGGCCTAGGATACACCTCGCCGGATCGGTGCCGACGAAATCTCTCCCACTAACCTTCTTCCAAATGACGCGCGATGTCAGAGTTGTAGATCCTCTCCAAAGCCCTAGCCAATACCTCTCAAAACCCTAGCCGCCGCCCTCTCTCAAGTTGGGGAAAAGATGGAGAAAAGAATACTGGAATCGGGAATCCACATGGCCATGTGGGCGCCCCAGTGGATTTTTCACACAGGCATGTGGAATTTCCACACGGCCGTGTGGATTCTTTGTTTTCTTGTTTTTTTGGCCGGTTGTAAATAGTGTTGCTGTGATATTTTTGCTACAGTGTTTTCTACAATACCCTGTTACAGTACCGGCCTGAAGTACTCCTGAATCCATACTTTCATTGAGGTAACGCAAATGGGCACACATTTACATCTTGCATCGCCTTGTTTCTTTAATAACAGACATGTTGGTGGAGATCTTATTCTATATGCACAAGTCAGAATGCTTGAATGTGACTGCCCTTATGCCCCTCCAAATAGTTGTGCTAACATGAGTACGACGAGGTTGGCACATATTCCTGCATCTGGAACCCGACCTATGTCTTCGCGTATGAACCTTAGCAAGATTTCCTCCAAATTAGTGCATTACGACCCACATTGGCTTCTTTCTCTCATAATCGGCCTCACAACCCTACCTGCATGAAAGTAACAAAAGTACACGCATATTAGCATTAAAACTCCACGGGCATGGACGATACACGCGCCCGTGCGGAATTTCGACACGGGCGTGGATAATTTCCACACGCCCGTGTGGATTCTCTGTTTCTCTGGTTTCTAGGCCGGCTATGAACAGTGCTGCTACAGTACTTGCTACAATGCTCTGCTATAGTCTTCAACCTGAATAACTTCCCAATTCCGTACTTTCATCGGGGTAATGCAAACGGGCTCACGTTCGCGTCGTGAATCACTTGCTTTTTCAAATGATATATATGTTCGAGTGTGACTGCCTTTGTGCCCCTCCAAATGGATGTGCTCACTCGAATGCGATGAGGTTGGCACACACTATAGCATCTCACACCTGTCCTATGTCTTCACGTTTGAACTTTAGCAAGATCTCCTCCAAAATAAGTGCATTATGATCCGCATTGGCCTATTTCCTTCATACTCGACTTCACAGCCCTACCTCCGTAAAAGTAACATAAAACACACATATTAATGTAAAAACCTGATAAAAGTAATGCTCAACATAAGGAATGAACGCTTCGCATTCATATCACACAAGCACTTATCAGGTATCGTATCCACAGAGAGTAGGGAATAAAGACAGTTAAGTTGTTTCTTAACTAATGTGGAAGATGAATAATGATAAGTGTGATAAAATATGAAATAACGAAAATAAAAGCAACAAGATAGAGAGCACAGGCAAAGGAGAAGGTAAGTCAATCGATAAAGATGGGGTACCCGGACATTGATCCGCCTAGGACAATCGTTTCAAGTGCAAGAACCCTCTATTATACTTCCCAATTGATGCAACAATGAGTCATGGAAATCCTTAATTACATGATCCCAAATATAAGGTCAACCATGCCTAACTCTATACATGTCCCGGAGGAGAGATTAAATAACCTCTCAACCTCGCACTCGCATAGAATTGCAATGAGCTCTAGGGATTCCAAGTGATAAACCCTATTCCTATATATAGACCTAACCCTTTGGTCCAGGTGGAATATGCCTAGCCACAATTAAGCCCTAGGTGCTAAAATCACTTCAACGCTTCACTCCGTTGCACTCGCAACTAAGCCCCAGCGGAATGTTATCCCTTAGCCCATTCACTCTACTATGGCCGCAATGAACTCTTGGAATGTGGAGGTAGGATAGATCACACCGGAGGGGAAAGGTGACCCTATGCTACCTCTCGACTCACCCTCTCAACCCTCTCTAATCTAGTTTTGGGTAACTCTCATGGTGTGTCACTCACTCACAAGAGTTACCAACAAGAACTCTCAACCCCTAGTGTCACTCTGGGGAGTATTCAAACAATCAAGTCTCCAAGATTGAAACTGACAATAAATATCAATTAATTGAAAGCATAATAAAGAGATTCAATGAAATGAATACATCATAAGGTTCACAAATACCCAAGTACCCACTAGGGTTTTAGCTCTCAATTGAGCAAGATACAATCAATGAAATTGAATGTAAAAAAAACAAAGCATCCATAGAAAACCCCCTCGTTAGTCATGGCGATGGTCTTGTGTAGAGTCCTCTACTTGTCGCAAGGGCCCCTTTGTCCGGCCTAGGATACACCTCGCCGGATCGGTGCCGAGGAAATCTCTCCCACTAACCTTCTTCCAAATGACGCGCGATGTTAGAGTTGTAGAGCCTCTCCAAAGCCCTAGCCAATACCTCTTAAAACCCTAGCCGCCGCCCTCTCTCAAGTTGGGGAAAAGATGGAGAAAAGAATACTGAAATCGGGGCTGAAATCGGCTTTTAAAGGACGGGAATCGGGAATGCACATGCTCATGTGGGCGCCCCAGTGGATTTTTCACACAGGCATGTGGAATTTCCACACGGCCGTGTGGATTCTTTGTTTTCTTGTTTTTTCAGCCGGTTGTAAATAGTGTTGCTGTGATATTTTTGCTACAGTGTTTCCTACAATACCCTGTTACAGTACCGGCCTGAAGTACTCCCGAATCCATACTTTCGTTGAAGTAACGCAAATGGGCACACATTTACATCTTGCATCGCCTTGTTTCTTTAATAACAGACATGTTGGTGGAGATCTTATTCTATATGCACAAGTCAGAATGCTTGAATGTGACTGCCCTTATGCCCCTCCAAATAGTTGTGCTAACATGAGTACGACGAGGTTGGCACATATTCCTTCATCTGGAACCCGACCTATGTCTTCGCGTATGAACCTTAGCAAGATTTCCTCCAAATTAGTGCATTACGACCCACATTGGCTTCTTTCTCTCATAATCGGTATCACAACCCTACCTGCATGAAAGTAACATAAGTACACGCATATTAGCATTAAAACTCCACGGGCATGGACGATACACGCGCCCGTGCGGAATTTCGACACGGGCGTGGATAATTTCCACACGCCCGTGTGGATTCTCTGTTTCTCTGGTTTCTAGGCCGGCTATGAACAGTGCTGCTACAGTACTTGCTACAATGCTCTGCTATAGTCTTCAACCTGAATAACTTCCCAATTCCGTACTTTCATCGGGGTAATGCAAACGGGCTCACGTTCGCGTCGTGAATCACTTGCTTTTTCAAATGATATATATGTTCGAGTGTGACTGCCTTTGTGCCCCTCCAAATGGATGTGCTCACTCGAATGCGATGAGGTTGGCACACACTATAGCATCTCACACCTGCCCTATGTCTTCACGTTTGAACTTTAGCAAGATCTCCTCCAAAATAAGTGCATTATGATCCACATTGGCCTATTTCCTTCATACTCGGCTTCACAGCCCTACCTCCATAAAAGTAACATAAAAACACACATATTAATGTAAAAACCTGAGAAAATAATGCTCAACATAAGGAATGAATGCTTCGCATTCATATCGCACAAGCACTTATCAAAAACCCACAATAAACTCGCAGCACAAGCACTCAACAATTGAAACACCAACACTTAACAATTTATTTATGCAAACAA